>NC_137043.1:10110688-10350688 GCF_032717465.1 Coenobita brevimanus | reverse complement strand
GAATGATGAATGAAGTGAATACAACTGAGAGAGTTACACCTTACCACAATGTGCTGGGAGATGGTAAGCTATATGAATGGAAAAAATATATAAATCTTTGTTTCCTCCTTCCTACCACCCTTTTGCCTTCTTCCTCCATCCAATTCTTTTTCTTTTTTCTTCGTTCACCTTTGTCCCCATGTTAATGTCTTTCAGCCTGGCCATCTTTTCTTGGCCTTCCGCTCACCACTCTTCCTCCATGTCTCACACTATCCCCAAGGCCACACGTCTGTTGATGATCCTCACCTCTCTCCCTCCCTCTTTCTTATCGCACCTCCCGTCTCTCTCTCTCTCTCTCTCTCTCTCTCTCTCTCTCTCTCTCTCTCTCTCTCTCTCTCTCTCTCTCTCTCTCTCTCTCTCTCTCTCTCTCTCTCTCTCGTTTCCTATTAACTGGCTTTCATCCATGTCACTAATTGTCTCCTTACTCCACAACGCTGCCACCCTTGTCCCCCTGTTCTCCCTCTTTGTAGGTTTCCATCCATCGATCTAATCATCACTCTTCTAGCCTCCCTCATTACTTCTGTGCCATATATTCATCGATCTCCTTGATTTTGTGAAGTAGAATTGAAATTCTTCCTACATGTGATACATTAATTCAATACATTTTGTTATGAACTAAAAACTCACCCATAAAGGCGTAGGAACCCCTAGGAATCTCCAGTTTTCCAAGGGAGTGTTCCACTCTTGTCGGTGAACGCTTCAGTTAGGAAATAAAACTTAAAAAATATCTTCCGTCGTAACACTGTGTTTTTTGGCATCAACTTTAACACGGAGATTCCGCCTATAATTTGATATCAGAAGGAAAGTGTGATAACAAGGCTCTCGCTCACTGGTCATGCGCTCATAAAGTGCACTTTTCTGAAATTATTCACCTTACGAGAGAACTCCCCACGTGAGAGTGAGTATAAAATCGCTTCCAGTAACTCCTTTCACTAAACAGCTTAAAGATGAAAGTTACTAACCTTTGGAGCGTATTGTAAATATCTTTGAATTTTTTATCATTTTCAAAATGGCTGTTTTAACTGCTCTCTCTCTCTCTCTCTCTCTCTCTCTCTCTCTCTCTCTCTCTCTCTCTCTCTCTCTTCCTAACCCCGATTTCTTACGGGCCCCATCAGTGCATGTCTTCCATCAACTTCCAGTGAATAGCAATAGGTCTGTGGATTTTTATTATTATTTTTTTTTTTTACTGTCATTTCTAAAGTTTGCAGAACCATCTTTCCTTTGTTGTGCCTCATATCTCATTCCACTCAATCATTCTTCTAAGAAACCACTGATTTGGAAACGGAAAGCGTGACGAAAATCAGTTAATACTGTTTGATTCCTTCCATCTTCCGTACGAGAGTTCAGTTATCATTAAGAGAAATTTGTAAATAATGTTCTACATAGATGCTCCTCTATTTTTTTCCTTTCAGTCTTATAAGAAGGCAGTCGGCTGAATGACTCTACCCAAACTGAGATGCAAGAGCTGCCCGATGACATGAAGAATGCATAAGGATAATATCGACTGTCGAATGGAACATAGAATTTGGTAAATTTTGATAAAAGAACGAATGTGTGTGCAAGGATATCCTTAAATGTACTTATTCGTTGTGAATCCGATAAATAGAAACAATAAATATGTACTTAATCCCTGTATGTAGAATACATGACCGCTGAGTTAATAACATAATTTTAAAAGTAACTGATAATTGCAGTCCTACATTGCTTACTAAATCACTGTATTGCTTTTTGCCTGTGTAAAACTCCGCTCTCTGGTTAGTTTCTCTATCCTCCCACTCACTATCCACTTCAGAGCTGTTACCCATTTGTGATGCTGGGAACTTTAGTATAGGACACACACACACACACACACACACACACACACACACACACACACACACACACACACACACACATACATACACACACATGAATAAGAGGAAAGTGCAATAACAGACTTTTTCGAGCATGGAGAAGAACATGCACTTGTAGGAAAATCTCAAAGCCCTCCAAATATGTAGAAGACGCTTGGAGAGGGAGACACTGAAGCAAGATGATGGAGAGTGAGGTCCGTATCCTCGTCGGGTGAGAAGGGTCCTTACCACCTCTTCCTTGGCGATTGTTTTCCAAAGCACACATTAACATCCTCATTTTTGCTCATTATGTCTTTTTAATGTCGACATAGATTGCATGAATAATACACAAGAATATATTAACGGAACAGAATCTGAAATAAGCCGGCAAGGAAAAGATGTTCGAAAGCTTCCTAACCACACGAGAATACCGCTCTAAGACACTGAAGGTAAGCGAGTGTTGGCCCAGATGTGGTGTGAGAGGAAGAGGTACAGTACATGGTAGGCAGATAATTAGATAAAGGGATAGTATCTGTATTGTTTATTTTTCATTTATTCGGGGGGGAGGGGTTGTGTAGGAACAGTCTTACAGCCAACACGTCAGAAAGGAGAATATTACGAAAGCCTTTGTCATCAGCGATTTTACACAGGATGATTGGCAATGATGGCAGGTTAACAGATAACATGTTTATTACACAACACTTGTTTTCAATGTCATAAGTAATTTAAAGATAACTGTTAAAAGTACTTCCAGCTGTCAGATGTTCTTGGGAAATTATTACATCTTCATCAAATATATGTCATGTAAAAGCAAACTGTGGCTGTGCAGTCATTCAGTCACTTGTAAAAGGCGGTTTATTTATGCAAGACATAGGGATCACTGGGAAGATGTAGCTACGAATTCAGCATAAATCTACATTTTGGTTCGGTCCCAACATGCCAAAATCAAAATAGCATTACTGCTTGCTTGGCAGGCAATCCAATTAAGTGAATTCATCACATCGTCTTCGCCGCGTCGCATTTCTGAAATTTATGAATAAATATCTGGTGTGCATGCAGCCAGCCTGGAGGCGAGCGTATGGCAGACGCAAGGGAGAGTTGGAAATGTTTTGCAAATAATGACTCGCAGTTTGTTGGTCTGGAGGGAAGAGCTCTGACTGGGTGAACTGGATAGAGTTTCCTGAATACTCTTACTGAGCAACTTTACTGAGTAAGGAGGAGTGTGTAGCATTATTGGGAGGAATATGCAGCAGCACCCGAACACTGTAAAACTCTCGAGGATGATGGAAAAGTTGTTTACATGGGAATGTGATTCAGATTTCAGCTTGACCACTCTTCAGAATCCAAGTCAGGCGGAAGATGTTTCCTCCCAGCAAATTTAATTCCAGTAAGTGGGCATATTAACTCCGTTTGATAAATTCATGACACAAAAACTAAACATATTATTTTCAGTGAGTTCATATTTCACTCACCCCTCATTACGGTGACATTTTATATTGCATTCTTTCAATCTCCAGTCAATTTAATTCAGTTCAGAGGGGAATTTTCAATCTGAAGATTTTAGTTATTAGATTCATTAGCTCTCTCTCTCTCTCTCTCTCTCTCTCTCTCTCTCTCTCTCTCTCTCTCTCTCTCTCTCTCTCTCTCTCTCTCTCTCTCTCGTTTCCTATCAATTGGTTCTCATTCATGTCAATAAATGTCTCCTTACTCTCTCCACCACGCATCCACTCTCGTCCATCCCACCTTCCTCTCTCCCTGTTCTCCCTCTTTTTAGGTTTCCCTCCATCGATCTAATCTGCTCTCTTCTAGCCTCCCTCTTTACTTCTCTGTCATTCATTCATCGGTCTCCTCAATTTTCCCTTTGGTCCTAACTTTTCATAGTTTCCAATTTATCATATCTGTCTTTTCAGATTCATACTCTGTTAATTTTACCCTTTCCACACCGCACGATCTTCACCTCAACCAGTCTTCCAATACTTTACACATAATTTAACCCTTTGCTCCCACTCTCTTTCGTCTCTGGCACTTTCATTTTCAATTTACACGACATTTCATACACACTCCTCTCTTGGATGAAGGGGAGACTGAACGTGGGCTGGGATGTTGTTGGGTGATGGGGCAAGAATTTGGTAATGGAAACTGTGACTCTGTGCAGTGCTTGCTGGGTAATATAGGTCAAACGATGGATAATCTTAAACTTTCTCAAAACGAATCAAGAAAGTAAATATGTGTCACTATGTTGTCTGAAACCGAAGCGGAGGATATTACCAAGAAATAGGGAGAGTGGTCAGCAGAAAGTATTATAAGTGTTAGCTAAATCTAGGGTGGCAGAATTCTTCACAACACGAAGGGACAAAAGACAGTCAAGGCAGAAAAGATGTTGAACGTCAAATGTTCCGTGTATTAAGTTAGTGGCGGAATATTGTAAGAGCACTCTACTCTTTACCTGCGGCCTGTGCCTAGGTAAAGGAACGACCTCTGTTCACATTCCTCCATTCTCTAACGTCACGGGTACTGCTGACCGTCTGGCCTCTCGAATTATTCATCTCTGTTTATTAAAAGAGTCATCAAATCAACTGCTGATGGCCAGCCTGGCTTGCTGGCTGACTGGATGATTGGTCGATGAACTGTCTGACTAATTTACTGTCTGGTTGAATGAATGGCAAGTTTTGACTGACCCAGAGGCTCTCCTTCTGGAGTCGTGGATGGTAAGTTGCTGAGTGTAATTTTAATTTTCTAAATATCGTCCTCTCATAGTAGCAAGAATAAACTGCTTACCGGTCATGCTACTGCCTGACTGGGTGGCAGGGTGATAAGAGGTCGTCCTCAGTGTCTGTCAGTTTATTTCTTCTATGAAGCTATTCTAGAAGTTTAGTAACATAGTTTCAGTCATTTTTACTCAGATGTCTTTGAATCTGACGTAAATGGGGATATAATTTTACATCTTCGTTCGTTTCCGAGAGTGGATTTTGGGAGGTGATCAGAAGCCACGGTGGATGCTTTTCGCGGATGGACTACTATGATTATTGATTTGGGGGAAATGCGTCGTGTTAATTAAAATGTTGCATGTCACTAGCAAAATGTTTGCCGGATAGATTCAATATATATATTAGCCATTCTTTCACACCCCCTAATTAAATGTAAAAAGATGAAACGCAGCTCCTGGAATAAAAATGACACTGCAATAGAAATCCTAACAAAAGGTTCCCCCCAACCCCGCTTGACAAAGTAAAATCTATCATTCAGTGAGTTCTGCAGCCGTCCTGTCCTCTCATTTTTCCCATTTGCGTGGTACATTTTGCCCATTCTGTCATCCCCGCAGGTTCAGAGAGCAGTTCCGCCTACAAATGAGGAAAGGCAATAGACGAAGTACCAGAAGAAGGGCTGAGCAAAAATGTGGTGAGGAGAGGAATATAGGGGAAAGACAGTGATGAGGAGAAGCATATGGAATGAAGGCAGTGATGAGAAGAGGAAAATGGAATGAAGGTAGTGGTGAGGATAGGAATATGTTAGGAAGACAGCGGTGAGGAGAGGAATATACGAGGATGGCAGTGGTGAAGGGAGGAATAGGCTATAGGAGGAGTGCAGTGGCGAAAGGAATATGAAAGGAGGGCAGTGGTGAGAAGATTTGGGGAGGAAGGAAATGGGGTGAGCTACGGTATATAGAAAGGTATTGAGGTTGAGAAGGATGTGAAGGGTATGTTGTGGGAAGGAGGGGGTATATAATAGAATGGGCTGGTTGAGGGTAAGTGGGAAGATGTGGGTTGAGGAATGAAAGGGAGTAGGCAGGTGAGGATTAAGAAAAGGCAGTGGACTATTCAGGAAAGCCACAGTCACCATGTTGACCTTTTTGCATTGTTAATTATGGATCATTGCATTTTCAGATATTCTTCAATTAAATTACGGACAATATCGTTTAAAGTTTGCACACACACACACACACACACACATACACACACACACGAAGGATTTCCGTACATAGTGTTACATAGCCTATGATTTCATCATCCTTTGTGTAATTTTAACGCACAGTATGCTGCATGTTTGATCACGAGCGTGTTCTGCCTCAGTCCCCCCCTTCTACCGTTATAGTAGAGTAAGTCGTCCTTTCTGTTGTTCAGAGCAGGATTGTCAGCTCTTTGTCCCCTATGGCTTCATTTGCGCGTCCTTCTTACAAGTTGTATCAAGCTCTGCTGGCCCCTATATAATGAGCTCAGTCCCTGCATTATTGCCACTTAGATCTACTCCTCATTTTGTTCACATCTCTGTCCTCCCCTGTACAGTTATTATTGTGAGTGCTCAGGAAGTCTCCAACCATCTAGCAGCTGTGTAATTTGAGTATAACTGTTATTGCATTGTTTCTTGTACTGTGTAGCGTAATGTGTTGATTTGTAGACCTAGTGAGTTTTTGTAATTCATATTGTCAGCCATCGTTAATAATATTTTGTATCTGTAATAATTTATCTTGCTTTAACTGAGCATTACCCAGTGTATTTTCATTTTATCAGGGCTGACTTAGATAAATTTACTCATGCTAATTTCGTGTTAATAGAGGCTATCGCAGTTAACCATATATTTAACCTGTTTTTTTGCCATTACATTATCCTTATGAGTCCTGAATGTTTTGTTGTTAGTTTGAGCATTAAACTTTAACTTGTAATTTTACCTAACTCTTTTGTTTTGAACCTGGAACTTTATGGGACAGTAGTGATTTTTAGTATTCTCACTTAAAGAGTATATTATCTTTCTCTGTTCCGTAACATAAATTTGGCGACCTCATATCAGGATATTCAGGATATTATCATAAGGATATTGCTTGATATTTTGTGACTGTGATTTATTCATGATGTCTACTATTACTACACTTGATGAAGCCAAAGATTTTTTGTCAAATGTGCAAACAGTGTGTGATGTAGAAAACAGAACAAAGAATGAACTTAAGCTTGTTGCTCAACAATTGGGAATTGCAGTTCACTCTCATCATTCTAAAGATCAAATTGTTGGCATGATTAATAAGAGCTTGTTTAATGTAACTCCTCCAAATGAGCAAACGCAGATTGAAATAGCTAAGTTACAGCTATCCCTGCAGGAGGCTCGTGTTAAGGAGGCTGAATTTCAAGCAAATGCTAAGGAGGCTGAATCTCAGGCTCGGATTCAGGAGGCACAGATACAGGCTCAGGCACAAATTGAACTAGCTAGGATTCAGGCAGACCATGAGTATCGCATGAAACAAGGTGGAACTGGATCATCTAGCTCTGATGATTTTGATGTGGCTAAAAATGTTAAACTTGTCCCTCCTTTTAATGAATCTGATTTAACAAAGTATTTTCAGTTGTTTGAGAGGGTAGCTACAGGTTTTAATTGGCCCAAGGAGTATTGGCCAGTACTCCTTCAAACTGTTCTCACCGGTAAAGCTCAAGTAACTTATGCATCTTTGCCTCAGGATCAATCTGATAATTATGATGTAGTTAAGAGCTTGATTCTTAAGGCCTATGAGCTTGTTCCTGAAGCCTATAGAGTAAAATTTAGGACAACTTACAAGCAAGATAAGCAATCCCATGTTGAGTATGCAAAAATCAAAGAAGATCTGTTAGAGCAGTGGTTAAATTCTAAGAATGTGGATTCTGATTTTTGTAAATTTAAGAAGATGATTTTGCTGGAGGACTTCAAGAGGTGTATTTATAAAGATGTAAGCCTATATCTTGATGAGAGAAGAATAGATAATTTGTCTGATGCTGCAGTTTTAGCTGATGAATATGTTTTCACTCACAAGAGATATTCTAAAGAAAAAGGGAAAGCTGAGAGTAAGTACGTTGCCTCTACTCAGAGTACAGGTAACAGGAAAGAGAATAAAGATGATGTTTCTCAGGAAGTAAATACCAGCTCCACCTCTAGATTTCAGAAAAGTAAATGTACTTATTGTAGTAAGCTTGGTCATACTACGGAGAAATGTTTCAGGAGACAGCGTGATGTGAACAAAAAGGAGTCTTTAAATATTCAGTCAATTGGTCTACTCGTAGTCCACCCTTAAGAGTTCCCAGAATTCTTTAACCGAGTTAACCGAACCTGCTTTGAGGGGTGACTTAAATTCTCATAATGAAGCTCCTCTTTTGAGCAGTAACGTGGGTGACACTCTCAAGAGTTCATGTGCTAATTTCCTGTCTGATAGTTTTGTCAGTCCTCTGGACAGTAATGACAGGAAATCAGTTCAAATATATCGTGATACAGGTGCTTGCCAATCCCTTATGCTGACCAGTGTTCTAGGCTCTAATTTTTATTCCTCTGATGAAACTGTAATCTTACAAGGCGTAGGGAATAATTACTTCTCTGTCCCTCTGTGCAGAGTGAATTTAGAGTCTGATTTTGTTAATGGTTCCGTTATGGTTGGGTTGGTTGAGACACTTCCAATGTCAGGTGTAACTTTCTTACTTGGAAATGATATTGGTGGAAGTCAAGTGTGTCCAGCTCCTCAGTTGTCTAGTGAGCCAGTGGCTGCGTCCCAGGATTGTGATGTCCCTGATGTGTTCCCTGCATGTGCTGTCACTAGGGCTAAGTCTAAGTTACTGGTGATTAAGAGGATAATGATGATGATGTTATCCTAGCTGACACTTTTCTTGCTAATTTGGACCACTCACCAGATGAGGCAGTATCCCGTAGTGTTGATAATTTGTCTCGTCAAGAGTTGGTTGAGTTGCAGGTTGCTGACCCTGAGTTGAAAGGTCTAGCTAACTCTGCTTACAGTGAAGAAGAGTCAGCCGGTGCTTCTACTTGTTATTATGTAAAGTCAGGAGTACTTATGAGGAAGTGGAGACCCCCAACAGCATCAGCCAACTGTGAATGGGAGGTTGTACATCAAGTTGTCATCCCTCGTGTTTGTAGGCAGGATATCATTAGAGTGGCTCATGATTCCAGTTTGGCAGGACACCTTGGAGTCAGGAAGACTGTGGCACGCATTTTGAAACACTTCTACTGGCCAGGTATCTTCAGGGATATTTCCTGGTATTGTAAGTCTTGTCACACCTGTCAAGTTGTGGGGAAGTGTAATCAGACCGAAAAGGTTGCACCTCTAGTTCCCATTCCTCCTTTTGAGGCGCCTTTCACCCGTGTGTTGGTGGATATTGTGGGCCCTCTTCCTAAGACTTATTCAGGATTTTCTTATGTGTTGACCCTGATTGATATGGCTACTCGTTATCCTGAAGCCATTCCACATAGAAATATCTCAGCAAAGAACGTGGTTAGGGAAATGCTAGGGTTTTTCACAAAGTTTGGTCTGCCCAAGGAGGTACAGTCAGACCGGGGAAGTAATTTCATGTCAAATGTTTTCAAGCAGTCTCTGAAAGAGTTGGGCATCACCCAGATCACGTCTTCAGCTTACCATCCCCAGACCCAAGGAGCGTTGGAGAGATATTATCAAACACTCAAATCGATGCTCAAGAAATACTGTTTGGAACATCAGAAAGACTGGGATAAAGGTCTTCCATTCGTCGTATTTGCTGCAAGAGAATCTCCAAATGAATCACTGGGCTTCTCACCTTTTGAACTACTGTTTGGCCATGAAGTAAGAGGACCCCTTAAGCTACTCAAGGAATGCTGGCTGTCGGAGGAAGATGACGTCAACCTGCTGGAGTATGTGATGAAGTTCAAAGAACGGCTGTCCACTGCTTTACAGCTGGCGAGAGAGAATTTAGGAGCTGCTCAGGAGAAGATGAAGACTTGGTATGATAAGAAGTCCAGGTTACGCCACTTTCAGCCAGATCAGGTTTTGATTCTGCTACCAGTGCATGGGCAACCTCTTCAAGCCAAGTTTAGTGGTCCTTATTTCGTGGAGAAGAAACTCAGTGATGTCAACTATGTCATCGCCACACCAGATCGTAGAAAGAACAAGCAACTATGTCACATAAACATGCTAAAGTTATATCACAGGCGGGACGAAAATAATCCAGTCTGCACTGTAGCTGTTCCACCCGAGTCTGCAAGTGAAGCTCTCCCATGCAGTATGAGCCTGAGTGATAGTTTGGGGAAGAATCCTGATATCATGAATGATCTCCAGACTAAGCTTTCTCATCTACCTCCCGAGGAAAGGCAGGAGTTTCCGGCATTAACGCAGGAGTACCCGCAAGTGTTCAGTGCCATCCCAGGAAGAACCACTGTGTTGATGCATGATGTCGATGTTGGAGACGCAAAGCCAATTAAACTGCCTCCTTACCGTGTGAACCCAGTGAAAGTTCCTCTCATCCAGAAGGAGCTTGGCTACCTGTTGGACCACAAGATGATTGAGCCCTGTCAGAGCGAGTGGAGTTCTCCTGTCACTCTGGTCCCTAAGCCGGGTGGGTCACAGCGGCTTTGCATTGACTACAGACGTGTTAATCAGATAACTAAAACAGACACTTACCCTCTCCCTCGTGTGGAAGATTGCATAGACAAGATCGGAAAGGCTAGGTACATAAGTAAGTTTGATTTGTTAAAGGGATACTGGCAAGCACCTATGACTGAACGTGCTAGGGAGGTCTCATGTTTTGTAACACTAGGAAAGACTTTTGCATGTTCTGTAATGCCGTATGGTATGAAGAATGCACCAGCCACATTTCAGAAGCTCATGAATGTTGTAACAGAGAGTTTGGCAGGGTGTGTTGTTTATATTGATGATGTATTAATCTTCAGTGACAACTGGAAAGATCACCTATGTCATGTCAGTAAATTTCTTGAGCGTTTGGTTCATGCTAATCTTGTAGCTAATTTATCAAAGTGTGAGTTTGGTCAAGCTAAAGTTCAGTACCTTGGGTATGTAATTGGTGATGGACATGTTGCACCACCAGGAGCAAAGGTTCAGGTTATAAGTGATCTTCCCAGACCTAAAAGTAGGAAAGAGCTACAAAGATTTTTGGGAATGGTAGGTTATTACAGGAGATTTGTTCTTAACTTTCTATTCTTGTATCACCACTTACAGACCTACTGAAAAAGGGAGTTAAATTTGTCTGGACCGATAACTGTGAATCCTCTTTCAGCAAACTTAAAGCTATCCTATTAAGTCAGCCAGTGCTCGCTACTCCAAATTTTGCTAAGCCTTTTAAGATGGCTGTTGATGCAAGTGATACAGGAGCTGGGGCTGTTTTGCTGCAAGAGGATGATCAGGGTATTGAACACCCTGTATCTTATTACAGTAAGATGTTCACTCCACCTCAAAAGAACTACTCAACTATTGAGAAAGAGCTTTTGGCCTTGATTTTGGGTTTACGCATTTTTCATTTTATTTGTGTTCTGGTTTTGACCCCATAGTCATTTATACCGATCATAACCCACTGAAATTCCTTAGTAAGTTTAAAGATAAAAATCAGAGATTGACAAGATGGAGTCTACTTCTTCAGGAGTATTCATTAGACATACAACATGTCAAGGGGAAAGAAAATGTTATTGCAGATTGCTTATCTAGACTTTAGACAGATTGTTTTAGAGTAATAAGAAATTTCCTTTGTAAATTTCTTTTTCTTTGTGGGGAGGTGTTACATAGCCTATGATTTCATCATCCTTTGTGTAATTTTAATGCACAGTATGCTGCATGTTTGATCACGAGCGTGTTCTGCCTCAGTCCCCCCCTTCTACCGTTATAGTAGAGTAAGTCGTCCTTTCTGTTGTTCAGAGCAGGATTGTCAGCTCTTTGTCCCCTATGGCTTCATTTGCGCGTCCTTCTTACAAGTTGTATCAAGCTCTGCTGGCCCCTATATAATGAGCTCAGTCTCTGCATTATTGCCACTTAGATCTACTCCTCATTTTGTTCACATCTCTGTCCTCCTCTGTACAGTTATTATTGTGAGTGCTCAGGAAGTCTCCAACCATCTAGCAGCTGTGTAATTTGAGTATAACTGTTATTGCATTGTTTCTTGTACTGTGTAGCGTAAGGTGTTGATTTGTAGGCCTAGTGAGTTTTTGTAATTCTTATTGTCAGCCATCGTTAATAATAGTTTGTATCTGTAATAATTTATCTTGCATTAACTGAGCATTACCCAGTGTATTTTCATTTTATCAGGGCTGACTTAGATAAATTTACTCATGTTAATTTCGTGTTAATAAAGGCTATTGCAGTTAACCATATATTTAACCTGTTTTTTTGCCATTACATTATCCTTATGAGTCCTGAATGTTTTGTTGTTAGTTTGAGCATTAAACTTTAACTTGTAATTTTACCTAACTCTTTTTGTTTTGAACCTGGAACTTTACGGGACAGTAGTGATTTTTAGTATTCTCACTTAAAGAGTACATTATCTTTCTCTGTTCCGTAACAATAGATAAACAGATAAAAGAATCTATGGTTCGTACAAGGTGGTCCAGCCATAACTGTAAGAGAACTGCTACCCCGGATTACCAAAAGTTGCGAATCAGAGAAAAAGAGAGAGAGAGAGAGAGAGAGAGAGAGAGAGAGAGAGAGAGAGACTTGATTCTCTCCCACCCACCACCACTACCTTCAAAATGTATTACTTCAGATACTGAACAAAGTTGATTTGACTTTTACAATAGCACAGTTTATGTGTCATATTCTTACCTTATCATACTATCTGTCTGTCAGTTCCCTGAGACTGCACACTATGAGAGCAGGCTGTTGATGGTACCGAAACATCACCCCAAATGAAGCGCCTGCTTTGCAGGCATCAATGAGTCATAAATTACAATTATTCATACATAGCTCTCACTGGCAAAAATAAAAGGGGAGGGGGGGTAATGTGTTTGAAGCTTGATTCTAGTCTATTAGCTCATATCCTGCCAAGTTAAGGAGTAGAAAAATACTACAGATTTGCGGGAGGATGTCTTCATATCTTTCCTTTGGATCCATATTTACTAAACAATCAATCAGTGTCATGACAGAACAATATCCCTTGAGGGCAGCCTCAGTTTCTGCCATAAATGTTAACTTCGTATGTATCGAACGGATGTTTTACATATATGACACATTAACATCATACCAACAGCACTAAACAACAATGCATCTCCTTAGCACATGTCACCAATTGCATGATAAAGTATCAGCTTGTCATGTCACCAAAAGCACACAACAAAGCATCTTAACACATGTTACCGATAGTCAAAGCATCATCTAAATACATATCAAGAACTGAACAAAACAAAGCATCATATCAGCACGTCGCCAATATTACAGTACATAACATGACATCTCCTTAATACATGTCAGCGATAGCACATATCAAGGCATCTCCTTAACACATGTCAACAATAGCACATACCAAAGCATCTCCTTAACACATGTCAACAATAGCACATATCAAGGCATCTCCTTAACATATGTCAACAATAGCACATATGAAGGTATCTCCTAAGCACACATCAACAATAGCACATAACAAAGCATCTCCTTAGCACCTATCAATTGCACAAAACAAAGTTTCTTTTTAAACATGTCAGTGGCAGAGTAACACTGTATTGCCCAAAGTCACCGTACGAGATTGGGAATATTAAAAATTAAGAAACTTATTATACAGAGAAGGAATAATAATTACCACCGGCAGCCCGCGCCAGGCCCCTTCCTGGTTCCCAATTCGGTTATTTTAAGAACAAGGTCAGACAGAGGCCGCCACACCCCACGCTCACAGCTCCTCCTCATAGTTGGTAAGGCTGTGCGTGGAAAGAAAGGGGACGAACTTCACCGCTTGACTTCATTTCATTTTTTATATTACTGGTTGTGCAATTAATCCGCTTATGTAAAAACAAAATATATCAAGAAGAAACTCTATTGTCAGTATTCAGTACATAGATACTTATATATACTGCTGCATATTGTTGAAAGACAACTTTATCTTATTAAAATATTTATTCTTTCCAGCTTAGCATATCACAACAATATTGGCTAACCCATTATTTATTAACACAACTTCAAGTCTCCCATCAAAGCTGGAAATTCCTGATGTTGTTTTCTGAGTTAAACATTTGAGAATCAAATATTCGCATTGTTTTTAGATCTGACCTACAGTATGTCTACTAACAGCACTTTTAAAAATAAGTCTATCTATAGCAGCGGTTCCCAACCTGGGAGCCATGGCCCCCAAGGGGGCCATGGGACATTGACTGGGAGGTCATGGGCCTTATTGGTAATATAAGATATTATAAGGTATTTGGTCTGGGTAAAACCTGACAGAAATCAAGTATGAAGTATACCTTACTGTGCTAGTTTAGCCTTAAGTATATTGAGGTAATTACCGTTTTCTGCACAATATCAAATATTAAAAATATATAAATATACGATCTGAGTTATATAGGGGCCATGGAACTTCTCATAATTTTCTCGGGGGGCCACAGGACCAAAAAGGTTGGGAACCACTGATCTATAGCAAGACGCCACAACTCTGCATGGGGTGGCCGTATATATATATATATATATATATATATATATATATATATATATATATATATATATATATATATATATATATATATTTTGGGGGGGAGGGGGGAAGGGCACTAACACTCTGCCATTCCATTTGCTGACATGTAGGGAATGCGTATGGGTTGGTTATTTGGTTACCACCCAGCGATGTAAATGATTTCCTGGCTTAGAGGAAACCATTACGCTTGTCACACAGTTTAAAGTAACCTGAAAAGGAAAGAAGGGTAATAAAAAACGTGACAGGAAAAATGGGAGAAATAGGAAGAGGAGAGGGCAGACACAGAAAAAGAATGATAAAAGTGATGGCAGAAGTACGCAATATTATATCAAGTCAGTGGATGATCGTAAATAAGTTAATTTTCTTATTTCAGATGGGGAAAGGATGCAGACGGAATTTGATTAGAACCGTTAAATTTTTGGTTAAAAGCAATATTTACGTTCCCCTGTGTTTCCAGTGTTCTTCAGACATCGCAATAACCTTCTTCCCCTTCCGTACTCTACTTGATGACAATTTCCTGCGTTCTCGAGATGCAATATCATGCCAGCCAGGGCCAAGGAGAGGGATGGTGAGGTATAAAGGAAGAAATATAACAGTGTGATGGAGCGGGAAAGAATAAACAGGAAACAGACAGGGAGGGGTGGGGAGGGGAGACGAGAAGCATATGGAAGACGTTTTGAGGAAATTGCAAAGAAGGAAGTGCAAACTATGCAGAGGAGCGAGGTCGTGAGGTGACACAGGTATCGCAAACTTGGCAGATATCGGACGCAGGATCAGAGAAAATGCGTTGGGAGTAAGGAAGCAAGAGAACGTTGCAAGCAGGTAACCTGTATTATAATGCGCACTGTAACAGATGAAATTTTATTTTGCTTACAGCTAGGTAAAGACTAAATTAAATATTCAGTTCGCTCGTTCATATATAAAGGCTCCAGTGCGCTAGCATGCATCAGCCATGATCATCTAATGGAGGCTCTCCACGGCGCTCTATCTCTAGCAGCCTCTCTGTTCACCCACTTTTCACTATGGTCACACTCAATGACCTCGTTACAAGTCTTTTCAACTTGCCTTTCTACTCTACCTTCAGTGTTCACACTTCTTTCCCTCTGCACCCAGTTGTCATCCTCCATCCTTTCCACATGTCCAAACCACTTCAGTCTGCCCTGTACCATCACAGCCTAAGACTTCCAGTCTCATCCTTCTTCTCAGATCTTCATTCGCAACCCGGTCCCCTACCCCTCCCGACCTGTTATTCCAGGACACATAACACATCCATTTTATCATTTTCATCTATGTACTTTTAAGCAATCAAATATGCTCTGCCGTTACTGCCCAAATCCCACTAACGTACAGCATTTCACTTCTAATACATGATACATACAAGGGCTCATTGGCAGAAAGGAAAGCCTCCTCAGTGTCAGGAGGGGCAACAACTCCCTGAACTTCTTGCAACCACTCCTTATCCTTGCTACCAATCTAGCTCCAGTCCCACCTCCAGTACATATCATGTCTTCCAAATGGCAAAAGTTCTGAACACACTGATGAGACCCTCCAGTAAGACCAATCCTTTTCTACCTCTTTCCATCTGTATGTCCTCCTTTACAAACAGCATATACAAAATCAGCAATAATTTTTCAGCCTACCTCTAATATCACGACATCTCTTAAGCACCCGTTTATCACAAGCACTGCATAAAAAAATATTACTTCTCACATCCTCGTGGCAAACTGCACGTGGTCACGCTCCTGCTTTGACAGTACTGTCACCTGCCCTAGATATCTTCACTTTTGTTTTATCCACATTTACTCCCAAGCCCTTTTTACCCTGTTTAATTAAGGAGAGGTCTAATTCAGGAGAAGTCGTTCCTCAGCGGAATAAAATCAACTGGAGGCAGAAAGGAAGTGCAAAATATGGACATCATACTGAAGGAGTTACGTCCTACACTATTATTACATCTTTTGAAATTTTATTTTGGTATCAACAGACGATTCTGTTCAACTTAGGTGAAACCTCCCTATTTTGAAAGGGTAGGAAACTAATTCCAACTAATCCCTTCAGTGCCATGATTTTTTTTTCCAAACGGAATAAAAAAGTATATTAACCCGCCGCATCCTGGCAGATTTTTCACTAATGACCCCCCAATCCTGGTAGATTTTTTTTTTTGGCTAAAACCTTCGCTTTTTATGAGAAACATTGGAAAATACCAAAAAAAAAAAAAAAAAAGTGCTCACTTGAGCTTAGAAGTGAACTATAAGGTTACCCTTTGAACACCTGGTACCGTGTCCTCTGGAGCTGCGCTGCTGCTGTCACGTTTTATATGATGGTGGTAACTAATGCAAACCACTCAGAATAGGAACGAATTTATATGTAGTACAAGAATTTATTGATTTTCACACAATAATATAACACATCAACATACCGCACCTTCCCTGGCGATGTTACCTCCTCATCACTTCTGCTCGTTTCTTCCTCTGGTGCCATGTAATCTTTGTCCTTCACATCATCATCGATTGGGGAATCACTCTAGCCTCCAAAGGCATCAAGGGCAGCTTAAATTTCATTGTCAGAGAGACCAGTCTTTACTGGCCAGGTCACTGCTAACAGGTGAGTTACCGAGACAGTGGTGCTGGGGAGTCATGCAGGGTTGGGGAGTGTCCCCACCTGGCAGCGGATAGAGGAAGGTGTCCCGCAAATGAGTACCAAAAATCACACATAATATTTGAAAAATGTACAAATGACGGACCTTGCAATTGCAAAACATACAGGTATGTCGACGGGTGTCAGTATGACAAAATGTTGTGATGTACCCATACGTTAACGGGACGTGGCGGGTTATTATCAGGAATAAAGACAAAAGAGGTTCACAGACCATACAGGGTAATAATATGGGCCATCTGATGCTTTCCTGTAGTCTGTCCGTCCCCTTGCAACCCCACCCTAAAACACCCTGGTGCAGTTTGATGCACCTCCACATAGTTGAATCATTATTTAACCCACTCAGTTCTGTCACAAAGTAATTTTAATCTCTGCTATTGCTAGTCAAATATAATCAGTTAATGTGAGACAGGTCATAGAAACTGGGTAGAAGTAAAATGTTTCTAACCCAATCAAAGCCAGAAGTTTCTCCAAAAGTTAACTAAATTGTTAATTATCACAAGCAGGGAGGCGATGATGGCCAGCTCTTAGCGAGCTGTTGGTGGGCAGCGAGTAGTTACCTAGCAAGTAAAACCTTGTGGACACAACTAGGTCATAGGCTGGTCATTGTGTCAAGGTTTGGTCGGAATTGGTAAATTCTGACAGGCAGAAGTGCCTGCCACAGTAAAACAAGATACTGGAGATTTCAGTGATACCTTGGATACGAATTCAGACGACAGCCTTTTGCCACCCCCTCAAAAAACGGCTTTTCGGCCGTTGCTAGGCAACGAGTAGTTGCCTAGCAACCAAAACCTTGCGAACACAATACGTCATAGGCTGGTCATTGTGTCCAGGTTTGGTCTGAATCGGTTAATTCTGAAAGATAGAAGTGCCTGCCACAATTAAAGAAGGAAACATGACTAACAATATGGGCTGCGTGGAGCCAGCCAATATTGAACGATTCAACATAATCAATGACCCACTATCACAAGCATCAACTCCATCTTCTATCGCCAACACTGTGCAACTTCTTCCTGCACCAGATATAAGTACATTATATCACCTGTTATCAATAAGTTTTCCTTATTAACATCTCCAAACTTCACCTAGTTTATGTAACACTTCCATCCACTTTGGCAAGTACCTTCACCACCATCACCACCTACAGAGTAAATATAGCTTCCGTGATTCAATAGACCCACTCTTGATATTTTGATCAGTATGTTGACTAGTATCATGACTGCTACTGTTGAATCATGTATAATATACTGACTTTGTTGCTGCTTCACACGACATGCAAATCGCACAACTGTCCTGGACGTGTTAGCACCCAGTATCAATTTGGATTTTAATAGCGCAGTTCAGAGTACTACCGGAAATGGATATAATCGGTGCAAGCTGTCACTGCTGCAGCGTGTTAGGGAATGGCTTTATACACCCACGGCCTCAATTCACCTCATCTGGAGGTAAACAGCCCTTGCCTTGTCGTCCTCAGTGCCTCTGAGTACGGTTTCAGTATATAATAGCGCGTCCACATGTGTGCTCAAACATGTGTTGGCAACATGTAAGCGACATTGTAATGAACACGCTGCAAACATGTTGGGAACAGCAGCGTTCAGATCATGTTGGCAACATCATGATGAAGTCTCAGCTGCCTCGTATGGAAACACTTATCCCATCACCTCTACTGCCAGTGTTAGAAGCTGCACAGAAACATGTTTGCATACATCGTCCAAATACTGCTGCAACATGTTCCAGAACATGTTGCCAGCTGTGTTGCCAACATATGTTCGAGTACACGTGTGGACGCGCCCTAACAGTGCAGGTGGAAGTGTTTAAAAATACCTGGCCGAGTATCATCTGGGGTCAGGCTGATAATTTAAACTAATTTTTTTTTTAATTCTAATCAGGAGCACAGAATGAAATAAAGCATGTTGGTGGTACGTAATCCAGAGTATAAGAGTGATCAGTGAACACACACACACACACACACACACACACACACACTTTCGACTTTTATTGATTACATGTACTTTCTATTAATCGGAATATCTTTTCTTGTTCTCTTTCCTTTCAAATCACCTGACCAATATTAATTTAGTTTCTCCTTGTTTTTAAATTTCTCTCCTCCCTTTGCGTCTTTCACATTGCCCTATCTTGCCAGGACGGATACCGCTGTTGCCATCAGTACTGTCACCATGACCCTCATGACTCAGGAGGGGCTTAGTGGCAGACAAGGGCCGTATTCTCGATGGTCCAGGAGGCTCCCTAGCACCTTTCCCACAGCGATTTATATTTGGATAAGGCTAGTTGATATAAACTTGTACATCAATTGTGCTGAGTATGGTAGTATCCGAGAGTTTTAAATGGCAAAGAAAACGACAATAAGGAATGTTAAGCAAAATAAATCGCTTCGCAAAAGATGTTAAGGAGCTTCCTTAACCGACGAGAATACGGGCCTCAGTGTCAGAGGAGGGCCCATATTATCGTGGGTAAAGTAAGCTTCTTAGCACTTCTTCATCAGCGATATATTTGTGGATCATTCTTTCCTGCTGGTTAAAACATTTTGTTCGTTACTATTGCAGAGTATGGCAACACATAAGCAACATGTAAGAGGACAGTGACGTATAAGCAAACTAAATCACACAGGAAGCGGTTAGGGAACTTTCTTAACCGACGAAAACGCAGGCTAAGGCTATAAATAAGGATAAAGAAAGCTCTCCACTCTAACTGAAGTGCTTGGAATTTGGACTCACTAGGGAGCCAACTCATTTGGCTCAGTTCAATCAAGAGAGCTAACTATCGGCTTCCAAATGGCTTTTATAAAATTTGCCCACATTGGCTTTTATAAAATTTGCCCAGATTAAGCAATATTGCACCTTATGTTAGAAAAAAATGGATGCAGTCACAAAAATGTGAATTCCACAAATATATTATTCTATTTAAACATTTTGAAACATTCCCAGTGCCAGTAAAATTACACATATTCAGCATTTACAATTGGTGAAATCAAATAACCCTTACACATACAGTACATTTCAACTCATAGGCCACATGGAGGACTTTGTTCTTGTAATGCAAGAGAACTCAAAAATGTACATCTTCCATTTGTAGTGTAAATAACGATTAAAACCTTCATTATATAGAAAACAAAAAATATGTATATTAGTTAAATCTGGCAACCAAAAAAATGAAGAAAAAAGTAAACGGCTCCCAAATGGGAGCCGGCTCCCATCGTTCACTTAAAAGAGCCGGCTCTATGAGCAGGATCGTTCACGAACGACACATTACTATCTTATTGATCTGGGGTCAGAGATGAAGGGAGAAGGAGGCTGATGAATATATATATATATATATATATATATATATATATATATATATATATATACACACACACACACACACACACACACACACGACAGTAAAGGGGGAGTGAGAATGAACAAAGATTAACCACTACAGAGGTGGAAGAACAGAAAAGTAATTAAAAAGAGGAAATAAGACAACGACCGGACAAAAGGACTGATGTTCGATGATAAGAAGCTTGGAATAGACGAGGGTGGGGGATGAGGAGAATGAATTACAAATATAAAATGATAATCACAAGGGAAAGGAGATGAAGTGTTTACTGTGTGGAGAAAGAGAGTACACTCTGTTTTGGCGTACATGTATAAAGTCTTTATTAAGATACCCCTGTACGGCAGCTAAAGCATGATCACAATGAAAAAATGAAAGACTAATAATTGTTTTATTACATAAGTGCCAAATTGTTTTGTTAGAATTATGGAACCTCAATAGAATAATAACGTGTACAAAATAAACTATAAGGTGAAAATAATACAATACCATAGACAACTCTGCTATATAATGTAATGTACTAATTTTCCGTAACTATTTCCCTGAGGAGACAGAAAAACACATAAACATTACCGTTGTATGTTCTCTATCGTTGTCTAAGTGTACGGCATATGAAGTGTGTGTATCGATAAATTGTATTCATTGATCAGGCAGCTTGGCTGATGATCATCCTAACCCAGTTTCCCCCCTACTACTTTCATACTGTTGACTAATATGAAAGTTCCATTCAATTATAGATATGACGACATGAGGAGGAATATAATAATATCATCTGTTATGCCAACACTTGAATATGTAATGAAACTCTTACTGGCAAAAAAAAAAAAAGAAAATGAGACTGCCCCTATGTAAGAATACAAGTTTTATGTATGGAGGGACTCCTCTCATGCAGCTCTTCTCAGCAAGGTAGAGTCAGAATCTTTTCGTCTCATTAATTCAACCTCTGTCTCTTCGCCATACTGTTGCATCTTTATCTCTTTTATATCGCAGCTTCAATGGTAACTGTTTTCCTGAAAGCTTGCACTCCCCCATTATGGTGGGCACGTTGCACCCATTTGGAAGCAAACTCTCATCCCTTTTCTGTCCAACTCTTTGGTGGAAGATTTAATCGATACTCCCAACTCCTTCACGTATACAACAGGTCAGTTATATGGAGTTGTCTTCCTTTGCTGAATATCCCTCGGTCTATGACCTACAGTCTTTTAAACGCAGTGTGTCCAAGCATCTGGAACATATCTTAAATCTGGCCCTCTTATTTTTTTTTCCTAGGAAAGAACAACCTTGCTGGCTTCTGGCCTTTGGTTCCTTCTTTCTTGCACACACACACACACACACACACACACACACACACACACACACACAATCAAGTGAAGGCAGGATGGTCTCCATACAGTGGCAGTATACAGACATACTTCTGTGAAAATTGCTGTAATTATTAAAGAACAAAGTAGAAAGTTGGATCCCCCAAACTTACGTGGCTGTGCAGTTTGGCCTTTCAATTCGTAAATTTCCTTTAAAAAAGCAAGAAAAAAAAAAAGGGGGAGTGGGGGAAGGTGTTTGCCAGAAGAACGAAGGGGAACTTGTAGAAATCGTCTGCTACTGGATGTCTCTCAATGTTAACAGCTTCTCTGCCCCGGGTACGTGTTAAATTACAGTGATTTTTATTTGTTGATGTGAGAACCTATGCGTCAAATTACCATCATACACATCTGAAGTAATGAACAAGCTTCCTAGGCTAACAGATATATAACAGAGGAGAATTCATTGCCCTCATTGTTATATTTCCCCGAAAACAAAGCCCGAATTTTGAAAACCTGACACATATAATTCTTTTCGTTGATTTTAATGAGGTTGCGGCGATGGCTCAATCAGTAGAGAGGTGGCTTGCGGTCCTACCGGAACCAGGTTCAAATCCCCGCTGGTGCAGGGAACAGTTTAAGGATTTGAATTTCATTACGGCAGACTTTTCCGATCTACCAGAAAACCCGCCGACATATCTTAAAAAAAAAACCGCTAATACCAATACACCAGTCCTGTATGAGACAGCCCTAACATGTATTCAATATGGACGGTGGCTGTTAGCGCCGAAGTGGTGACATGTAGAGGTGTACGATATGTAGGAGGATTACTGGGCCTTGGGAGCAGGCTGAGAAGCCTATGCCCAGAGTCGAGCACATTAAAAAAAAAAAAAAAAAAAAATGAGTTCAAACTTGCCTTTTGAAACGTTCGCATTATACTGTAATTTTAGCTAAACACTTGTTTGGTTTGTGTCAGTCTCTCTTTGGACGGACATTTAATGTATGATGTATTAAATTATTCTACATCAGTCATCCAAGCTCAGAGACCGTCCCAGTTCCAAGATTACCTGGGAAGACGCGCTATCACCACTTTCAAATAAGTCATATCAAATCTTGGAACTGTGACATGAGCTCTGATGGTTGATGCTGAATAACTTAATACATCATTCACTAAATTTCCGCCAAAAGCGAGACTGACACAAAACAAGTGCTTGGCTAAAACTACAGTATAAATCGAACAATTCAGGAGGCATGATTTTACTCAGCTTTGTACTTCGTAGCAACTTCATTAAAAACGACTACAAGAAATATATAAGCGCCAGGTTTTCAAAATTCGGGCATCGTTTTCGGGGGGAAAAAACAACGAGAGCAATGTATTCTCCTGTCATATTTTTGTTAGAAGCTTTTTCAGTATTTCAATAGTGTATGATGGTATTTTGCCACACAGGTTCTCACACCAACAAAGAAAAATCGCGGTAATTTAACACGTACTCGGGGCAGAGAAGCTGTTAAGTGGTGGCCTCAGGTTGCAGGCTTCACAAGTCCCCCATTTGGACAGTGTCAGGTTTGGTGCGAAAGCATGAAGAAATCAGGGAAAGGTGCCAATTTACAACGTGGTAAAAAAAAAAAAAAAAAACTAAGAAAAAAAAAACTAAGAAAAAGAAACATAATAAATAGTTTGTGTCCTCATTATTGTGTGGAGACTGAAAAACTGCGACATTCATGAAAGGAGACCTTACTTGAGTGAGTTGATACAAACGAGATGAAAAACTTAACGTTGGTTTCAGAGGAAGAAAATACTGAAAACAAAATCTTGGATAAGTCTGAATAAAAAGGACACAAGAAAATGATAAGAAAGGCTACATGATACCAGCAAACTTAAGGGCGAAAGGACACAACCGAAAACAACAACAAAAAATCGAGGCGATAAACATGTAAGGTAATACAGTTCCTAGATGAAAGCACTTGATTCCTGACTTACCTACCACCAAAAGTTATGTGCCAAGACATAATAAATTCATAGAAAAATATGGAGAAGTAGGTATGAGATAAAGGAACATTCCGAACCTGACATAACAAGGTATATATCCTATTAGGTACTAAGATCACACACACACACACACACACACACACACACACACCAACGACACAACTGTTCCTTGTCACGTCATATTCTCGTCACTTTCGTTAGAGGTTGCTCACAGAAAACGAAAAACGCAAGGTAAATAAGAGATAGAAGCTTTTATCTTTTTTTTTTTTTTTTTTAAATATGAAATAAGCATGTTCTTTGCTTCGATTATTTTCAGCTGGGATTAAAAATATTCGTGAGAGTTATGCCCTCGTCCAAGCGAAAATAGTAATTTATAAGTGCGTAGGACTCAAAATTTCAAAATATTATCAAGTATAAAATCAGGATAATTATTTTTGTACTGAATTTCGTGGCATGAGTAATTACTTTCCCACAGAAAAAAATAGAGTATATTGGTAATACAGTAATGCAGTATATCGCAACTTCTTATCACTGGCATCGTCCTAGTTGTCTATCTTCCTACCTTCCTGCCACTTCTTTTTCCCTCTTTCTCCCATTACTCGATCTCTATATTTTTCTTCTTTTCTTTATGTTCCCTTCCTTTCTCGATTATCGTTTAATTCAGCCTCTTCCCCGTCTGATTTATTACTTTATCCAAGATCACATATGTACCCTTCCTTCCATTTTTTTCTTTCACTCCGACCTCCATATTGCTTCTACCTCTCCTTTGGACCCCTTTCTCTCCTGCATCATCCCCTAGCACTTCCTGTTCCAGCCCAGGTTAGTATATCCTCGTTCATCACCAGCACCCCTCTGTTAATATCTCACTGTGCTATACACCTCCCTTCGTTGGTGATAGATATGTATGCGACGTGACTTCCCTCTTTCTCATCCCTTCACCAGTATACTTAATATCCTCTCTTATACAATCTCCCTTCTCTCACTCTCCCTCCTGCCTTCGTTTTCAGCTTTGATGTGTACTGAAGTTATTACTCGATTATACTCCAAACTGCAAAATGTCTTCCCCTTCTGTGAAGTTATTTTAAGGGTTTCAGCTCATATTCATGTAATCACATGGCTCTGGAAAGTTATTAAGGGTTTCATGATAATTTCTCTACCAAGCAACATTTACATCATTTTTACTAAACAGATAATTTAAATCGGGTTTACAGTGGAATGCCATATTCCAAACAAATTTTATCATGTATTTATTTTAGTTACTTTTTCTGTCTCAGTTCAGTGACGTTAACAAGTTTTTATTCGTACTTCCACCACGGGATGGGAGGGGAGATGAAGGCCAAGGACCCTACTGTCCTAAAATTTTAAGAGAAGAGAAACCTGTAACAACACAGTAAAAAAAATCAACTAACTATATGGCCAATGCTGTACCGGAAATCGTCGATCCCAAGACTCTCAGGTGCAAACCAGGCAACTTTCCATTATACCACCACCAGGTAAAAGTTGTCTCATCTTGTCACAGACTAGTAACCAAGGCATCCCCGCCAGGCTGTGGGTCTGAAGGGGAGATACAACCCACTGGCACTCAGGCAAATAGAGCTTTTAATCATAAGCAAAGCACATCCGGCATGTCATTATGATGAGAAATATCTGTAATAACACAGGTGTCAAAGGTTAAGGTCACGGAGCAAGGTCAAAGTTAGGGCTGTGTGTTAACAAAATAACTCAAACACATTTGATTCAGTTTAGACCAAACTTGATGGAACATTTGAGGGTCATCCAAAGAGTAAACCGATTGTTTCTGACAACAAAAGAAGAAAGGTTATTGTCAGAGGTCAAGGCCAATTTAAAAAGTTTATATCCGACTAAGACCACCCTGAGGAAGGGTTCAGGATAAGACAGGAATAAACGATTCAATGTGTTGAACAACCAGTCAAGGATCAAGGTTACAGGGAAAGGTCAAAGGACAAGGTCATTGGGCAAGGTCAAAAGTCAAGGTCACAGGACAAGGTCAAATCAGTTTTGGTTTGATTTGTACCAAACTTGGTGAAAGCGTTAACCTGCCGCGTCCCGGAGACGTGAATTCACGTCCTCACATGATGTGCATTCATATCCCGGAGACGTGAATTAACGCGGCAACATTGCAAGGTCCTTAATTTGCACAATTTTCAATTTTTGCAAGTGATTTCGCGAGTGATTTTTGGCACGTATACACGGGACACCTTCCTCTATTCCTCTACAAGATGCCAAGCAGGGACAATGCCTTACACCGCATAACCTCTCCCCCCCCCACACGCCATTGTCTCGGCAATTCACCTGTTACCAGTGACCTGGCCAATAAAGACATTCAGGGCCAGAGTGATTCCCCAATCGATGACAATGTGGAGAACAAAGTTTACAGAACCTTAGAGGAAGAAACAGTCAGAAATGATGATCAGGTACTGTGGGAAAAAAAGGTCATGAATGGTGATGAGTTAGTGAGTGAAACAATGCTTATAATGCCTATATTACTGTTTGAAAACCAATATACTCTTGTACTACATATAAATTCGTACCAAGTAAATAAATAAATACTGTTTATGAGTGGATAAAATAGTTACCCTCCCATAGAACTCGTTTTCTTTGGTGCCAGCCTGTTAGAAAACCCAGTCAGGTAAGGAGGTACTCGTACCTAGATCGAGTATTTTAAACCTCAGGTGAGCGATTTCTCTATGAATTTTCGATGTTTCTCACCAAAAGCGGATGTTTGAGCCCAAAAAAAAAAAAGGGTCCAAAAATGTCGAGACTGGGGCGTACCACTGCCCAGAAAACGTCGGGATGGGGCGGGTTAAGGGTCAAGCAAGACTGAAGGCATTCCAGTATAGAAACAATGAAAGGTAAAGGTAACAGGGCAAGGTCAAAGGTCAGGCCATGTGTCAATGTCTGAACAAAATAACCAAGACATTTTTGATATACTTTGAATCGAAGTTGTTGGATGAGTTGAAGATCACCCGGATGGTTATTTTTTTTTTAACAGTAAGTCAATGATGAAGGTCATATGGCCAAATTAACTTAATCATTTTTATCCGATATAGACTAAACATTACTGATGGGTTCAGGTTAAAGGAAGGATAAAGGCATTCGGGTTTACAATTAGTCAAGTTTCAAGGCCATATGGAAAGGTCAAAGGTCACGGTCAGAGAACAAACTCAAACAGTTTTGATTTTATTTGAACCAAGGTAGTTGGAAGTGTTAAGGGTTAGGCAAGAATGAAATATTTTGTGAGTAATCTGTCGAAGTCAAGGTGGCAGGTTAAAGTCAGATAGTTGTCCCTTGGACCAATTGGTCGGTCGGGGTATTGCACCCTCATGGTGCCTTTTTTTTTTTTTTTTTTTTGTAACACTTAAAACGTAATATACTGCAGCTTAATCACATTTTGAAACTGAGCGTTGATTGGAACAAAGATGTTATTTTCAGTGGTTGTTTTAGAGTGAGAGAGAGAGAGAGAGAGAGAGAGAGAGAGAGAGACAGACAGACAGACAGACAGACAGAGACAGAGAGGGGGGGAGAGAGACGGGGGGCGAACTATATGCAAGGAACGAAATTTGGAAGTGAATGCAGCAAAGAATAAATTAAATTAATTGTTTTCGACATTTCGAAAAGGAGTACATTGTGAGTCTGAAGGGTTCGAAAAATGAAGAAATTCGAAGTCTTCAATATGTTAGTAGTATGATGACTAAGGATGGGCGTTTAGAGAGGCAAAATAAAAGAAAGGGTACACTGGGAAAGGAGAGTTGAAGGTACTGTACACTTAGGGTGGTGACAAGGAATATGGAAGTGAGTCTGAAAATGAAGATGTCGATGCATTTTAGTGCTTTAACCCCCACAGAAACGTATGGAAATGAAGCTTAGACTTTTCTGGAGAACAAAATCAAGAGTGAGAGGAGTGGAAGTGGGTTGCCTTAGAGGAGTGTACTGAATTATCTGTGGGACAGTACCATCTCCTTGGACGGAGAGTATCATCCACAATAATCCCTCTCCAGGTTACCAAAACACAAATGGGAAAAGTGTGTCAGCAGCAAGAATGACATGTATAGTTATACTGGTAATAGCATTACTCGAAGTGTAGTAACAGTTATGTTCGTCTGTGTCAGAGACTAAACTGTATGTCACCTGTACAACTGAGCAGGTGCAAACATGAACAAATATATATAAAAACTTACTATAACATAACTCTTGCAACATAATAATGAAGCAAAACCACTCACTCAACGCACCAGGCACATTAACAATGTTTGTTATTGTCTCAGCATCGAACTCGGGACTAAAGACAGATGTATCGCACAGGAGATGGGAGAGACGAAACAGGAGTGGCATGTCAGACTACAGTGTACCCTAATCCATTATTAGAGGAAAGGTAAAATGGTGGATGTAGAATGACAGCAGGTTATGGGAGAAGCCTTCCCAGTAGAAAAACAACAGAAAAAGATTAAAGGGAGAATTCTTGAATAACTGCTGTTTGGCGAGTGTCTCGATTAGAAATGTGAAAATTATCTATCTCTTCTCTTTATACTCTCCTTCTCCTGCAATTATTTGCTTTGTTTCTTCCTATTCAGTCACCAAACCTCAGTCCCCACTGGAGAGAAACTGTCATTAACTTGTGCCTCCCTCATATTATTCACGGGCGCTTGACAGCCACAAACTTTAGCTCATCTCGCAGTGTCACACAGTCACAGTTACCTCCAGAGTAGTATTCATCCAGAAAAATAAATCTGCAGGTACTTAGCTACAGAGCTGACTGGCTACTGAGGACACATGTATGTAATGCAATTCAAAGAGTAAAATTTATCAACATGAAAACTGTAATTTTACTTAACCCGCCCCATCCCAACCACTTTTCCACCACTGACTCCCCCCAATCCCGACCATTTTTGGAATTTTTTTTTTGAGGCTCAAACCTCTGCTTTTCGTGAAAAACATCAAAAATTCATAGAGAAATCGCTCACCTGAGGTTTAAAATACTTGATACAGGTAGGAGTACCTCCTTACCTTACTGGGTTTTCTAACAGGCTGGCACCAAAGAAAACGAGTTCTATGGGAGGATAACTATTTCACACCACTCATAAACGGTATTTAGTTATTTACTTGGTACGAATTTATATGTCGTACGAGAGTATATTGGTTTTCAAGCAGTAATATAGGCATTATAAGCATTGTTTCACTCACTAACTCATCACTATATCTGACCTTTTTTTGCCACATTCCCTGATCATCATTTCTTACTGTTTCTTCCTCTAATGCTATGTAAAGTTTGTCCTCCACATTGTCATTGATTGGGGAATCACTCTGGCCCTGAATTTCGTACCGTGGCATGACATGGCTTTACTGGCCAGGTCACTGATAACAGGTGAATTGCTGAGACAATGGCATGCAGGGGGGGAAGGAGGTCATGCTGGGTAAGGCATTGTCCCTGCCTGGCATCATGTAGAGGAAGGTGTCACGTGTATACGTACCAAAAATCACTCGTGAAAATTGAAAATTGTGCAAATTAGGGACCTTGCAATTGATTTGCGTTTATGTACGTCGACGGGATTGGCAGTGACAAAACGTGTGGACGTTAAAGAACGTCGACGGGATACTGCAGGTTAAACTCTGATATTCCATTCCGGTTCACGCCCAACGCTTTTTATTCAGTACAGAAATTCTCAACGGGCAAAGGATTGATATCGATACAGCTAGAGAGAGAGACACACACACAGAGAGGAATTCTGAACAATCAAAGGTTTGATACTGATAAAGCTAGAGAGAGAGAGAGAGAGAGAGAGAGGGGGGATTCACTAAGAACCAGCAGCATGCAAAAATATATTGTTACAGATGTTTGGGGGTCTGTTCAGTTCATTAAAAATCCAGCTCCTCTATTTTTTGTCATCGTCGATTCTTTTATTATCTTCCCTTTCATTTGTTTAGTCGTTTGTGTCCATCCTCCACCCACGTATCTGTTACATCTGTTACTTCCGTCTCCTAAGTCCTTCTGTGTGTGTGTGTGTGTGTGTGTGTGTGTGTGTGTGTGTGAGGTTTCCTCGAGAGATTAGTCAAGGAGAAAATGGAGAGATTACGTTCCCCTGATAAAATCTAACAGTCCTCCTTTTTCACCGCTACTTTCTGTTCTTTTTATTTATCTCACTCCTTTTTCTCCATGGTTCCTTTGCATCTAGCTGTTCCATCACTTTCTTCCCTTCAATCCTCTCACGTTCATTTTATATTTTTAGGCCTTACTTTTGTTATCCCTACTTAACATCCGCAGTTTGTTATCATTTCCTTCATTAGTTTTGCTATAAGAGAAAAACTACTTTCTTTTTGGTGTAGGCTATTCTTATTTTAAGAGGATTATATTCAGATTCAGTATTAAAGGAACCACCATCGCTAAACTCTAACTCATTCGTGAACTAATCTATGGCATGTAACAATTTTTTACATCACTTGGAAATTCTAACTAAATTTAAACTATACTTTATTGTGCAACCAGTTAAATTTCTGCTTTGATTAGAGTCCCTTCTGAAGCTTGCATACGCTCAGAACTCATGAGATTGCCCCCACATCCACCGTAATGAAAGCCATGACTGTGTACACAATATTACAAAAAATTAACAGTCTCCACATACACTGGTTGTCAAAAGCTATGTATCCTGCCTATGGTCTCGGTTTCTGTTAAGTATACGTAAGGCATTATGGAATGGAACTGATTAATAATGAGAAAAAATTACACTGCAGCAATAGGGCAATACCAATAAAAGGTAAAAAATATTGAAAAGCCCCAGCTTTATTTACAGTAAAAGCTTTTTAAAGTAGTAATAAATACATTATTATGTGAATAAATACACAGCCATTTACCACTCAGTACCGGCAACTTTAAACAACACTGCAGTTATTACCAATGTTTCGTTACTGTAGTGAATAAATGATAGATAAATGAAAAGCAACTGTCCAAAGCTTTACACACAGGTCAAATAAGGCATAAGATCTATTACATCAACACAGTAATACAAGATGTCGAAAGCATCAGGATCTTAGAAAGAGTGAATTCCATCTCGGTATCGATTGTGAATAACATCTGGAGACACGGCACGTCGGCCAGAAGTGAGGGGAAATTTCTTCGATTCTCCCTGCTACCGTAGCTACAACAACAGCAAAAAAAAAAAGGAAAAAAGAAAGAAAGAATAAAATAACATTAAATAAATAAATGAAAAAAATAAATAAACAGTGTACTCAGCTGTAATAACTGAAACGAATTTTGAGAATATAACCACAGTTAGAGGGGGACCCATCTGCTCCACAGCCCCTTTTGCATGACCAGGCATGCCTTGATGGAGCCTTGTTCAGTATCTTCTAGGTGTTCTATTCCATTTGTGTGTAAGAGTTGAACAGTCCTCCTGATAATGTGGTAAATATTGACAAAAGAAAGGTATTTCATCCATGACTAATTCCTTTTTACTGGTTTGGTAGTATACCTTTTCTTTTTTTTTCGCAGCTACATGTGTCCCCCACTGGGACGCATTCATGGATAGCCATGACTTTAGTGGGGTTCATCTCTAGATCTTTATGATAATAATAATAATAATAAAAATAATAATATTAATAATAATAACAAAAACAACAACAGTAATAATAATGAAAATAATAATAATCGAACGAAGGCCCGCTACATAATAGCTGTGACAAGAAGAATGCTCCACGCACCTTCCAGACTACACGGGCTGTTATATAGCACATTACGCAGGTACACCTGAGAAAGAATGTAGGAACAGTGTCAGGAAAGGAGAAGGGCATCAAGACAAAAATAGGACAGCCAGTGTAGATATGAGAATGAATCCCAAAGAACTGTGTAATAAAGGGAGAGAATCTCACTGAACAGAGAGAAGAAAAGGAATCAGATTTAACATTTCAGATACATAAAACAATCGGTGCAGGAGACGTCGGAAAAATAAAGGTGATGTGTAAAGAGAAATGAGATGGAGAAAAGTGAGGAAGAAGAAAGCTACGAAATATAGCTGTGCGATAAAGCACTATGGAAGAGAGAGTGCATGGCCATATTGTTTGTGTTTGGATGGAGGGTGAGGAATGAGTGTGTGGGAAACTGTGAGCCAGACAAGGAAGAAGGTGAACTGGAGAAATTGCTGAGGGTGGTGAGAGGAAAGCCAGGTGTGTGAGGTATGGGAAATGGGAGAGAAATTACTATGAGGAGAGATTTTGTTGGAAACTTTACACTGAAACACCGTAGGACAATAACTTCATTTCTTGTAAATTCCTTCTGCCTCCAGATGATTATATTCATTCTGTGGGAGAACTAAATTTTGGAAACGGGTTATTAATGCTTGTATATGACCTTTACAATTCGAAACGTCTTTCCAGTACTGAGGAAAATTGCTTGAAGACTGCAAAAATATGAAAGTCGTCATCGTAGCTAGAAGATTATGTGAAGTTTGTGGGTGAAAATGAGATAAATAATAGCAGAATATTGCTGAATAATGAATTACCAGAATGGAAAATGACGTAAGATACAAAAATAAATTCTAAAAGAGAAAACTCAAGGGAAAGCAAATGAACAGGACAAAAAAACAAAACAAAAATACTGAGTGCTGACATAGTAATGAAACACTGTAGAAAAATAATTCGGTAACTTGTAAATTCAAATGGAGTAAGGGATGGAAAATAAAGTACGGCAGAGTCTGACAGTTTCCCTTACACAACATTTCAGTGTTATTATCGTTCACTTATTTCCTTGCACCTGTACTGACCCGTTTCTGCCGGTCTCTCCTTACCACTTCTTCCCCACATTTGGCAACGGCTATTGTTTATCATAATGATAGACCCGCGGTGGGCTAATGGCCACAGGCACCCAGTTTGTAAAAATGTGTGGTCAGAGCAATTAAGGTGAACCGAAGTATTACATTGCCTTAAAAGATAGCTGTTGCGGCTACAGACTTATGAAGAATGTCTGGCTGAAATATATATATATATATATATATATATATATATATATATATATATATATATATATATATATATATATATATATATATATATATATATATATATATATATATATTGTTACGGAACAGAGGAAGATAATGTACACTCCAAGTGAGGATACTAAAAATCACTACTGTCCCGTAAAGTTCCAGGTTCAAAACAAAAAGAGTTAGGTAAAATTACAAGTTAAAGTTTAATGCTCAAACTAACAACAAAACATTCAGGACTCATAAGGATAATGTAATGGCAAAAACAGGTTAAATATATGGTTAACTGCAATAGCCTCTATTAACATGAAATTAGCAAGAGTAAAGTTACCTAAGTCAGCCCTGATAAAATGAAAATACACTGGGTAATGCTCAGTTAATGCAAGATAAATTATTACAGATACAAAATAGTATTAAAACTGGCTGACAAAATGAATCCTACGTAAATTACAAAAAACCTCACTAGGCCCACAAATCAACACCCCATGCTATACAGTACAAGGAAAAATGCAATAACAGTCATACTCAAATTACACAGCTGCTAGATGGTTGGAGACTTCCGGAGCACTCACAACAATAACTGTACAGGGGAGGACAGAGATGTGAACAAAATGAGGAGTAGATCTAAGTGGCAATGATGCAGAGACTGAGCTCATTATATAGGGGCCAGCAGAGCTTGATACAACTTGTAAGAAGGACACGCAAATAAAGCCATGGGGACAAAGAGCTGACAATCCTGCTCTGAACAACAGAAAGGACGACTTACTCTACTATAACGGTAGAAGGAGGGGACTGAGGCAGAACACGCTCGTGATCAAACATGCAGCATACTGTGCGTTAAAATTACACAAAGGATGATGAAATCATAGGCTATGTAACACCTCCCCACAAAGAAAAAGAAATTTACGAAGGAAATTTCTTATTACTCTAAAACAATCTGTCTAAAGTCTAGATAAGCAATCTGCAATAACATTTTCTTTCCCCTTGACATGTTGTATGTCTAATGAATACTCCTGAAGAAGTAGACTCCATCTTGTCAATCTCTGATTTTTATCTTTAAACTTACTAAGGAATTTCAGTGGGTTATGATCGGTATAAATGACTATGGGGTTAAAACCAGAACACAAATAAAATGAAAAATGCTGTAAACCCAAAATCAAGGCCAAAAGCTCTTTCTCAATAGTTGAGTAGTTCTTTTGAGGTGGAGTGAACTTCTTACTGTAATAAGATACAGGGTGTTCAATACCCTGATCATCCTCTTGCAGGAAAACAGCCCCAGCTCCTGTATCTCTTGCATCAACAGCCATCTTTTTTAAAAGGCTTAGCAAAATTTGGAGTAGCGAGCACTGGCTGACTTAATACAGTAGAATAGCTTTAAGTTTGTTGAAAGAGGATTCACAGTTATCGGTCCAGACAAATTTAACTCCCTTTTTCAGTAGGTCGGTAAGTGGTGATACAAGAATAAAAGTTAAGAACAAATCTCCTGTAATAACCTACCATTCCCAAAAATCTTTGTAGCTCTTTCCTACTTTTAGGTCTGGGAAGATCACTTATAACCTGAACCTTAGCTCCTGGTGGTGCAACATGTCCATCACCAATTACGTACCCAAGGTACTGAACTTTAGCTTGACCAAACTCACACTTTGATAAATTAGCTACAAGATTAGCCTGAACCAAACGCTCAAGAAATTTACTGACATGGCATAGGTGATCTTTCCAGTTGTCAGTGAAGATTAATACATCATCAATATAAACAACACACCCTGCCAAACCCTCTGTTACAACATTCATGAGCTTCTGAAATGTGGCTGGTGCATTCTTCATACCATATGGCATTACTGAACATGCAAAAGTCTTTCCTTGTGTTACAAAACATGAGATCTCCCTAGCACGTTCAGTCATAGGTACTTGCCAGTATCCCTTTAACAAATCAAACTTACTTATGTACCTAGCCTTTCCGATCTTGTCTATGCAATCTTCCACGCGAGGGAGAGGGTAAGTGTCTGTTTTGGTTATCTGATTAACACGTCTGTAGTCAATGCAAACCCGCTGTGACCCACCTGGCTTAGGGACTAGAGCGACAGGAGAACTCCACTCGCTCTGACAGGGCTCAATCATCTTGTGGTCCAACAGGTAGCCAAGCTCCTTCTCGATGAGAGGAACTTTCACTGGGTTCACACGGTAAGGAGGCAATTTAATTGGCTTTGCGTCTCCAACCTCAACATCATGCATCAACACAGTAGTTCTTCCTGGAGTGGCACGGAACACTTGCGGGTACTCCTGCAGTAATGCCGAAAACTCCTGCCTTTCCTCGGGAGGTAGATGAGAAAGCTTAGTCTGGAGATCATTCATGATATCAGGATTCTTCCCCAAACTATCCCTCAGGCTCATACTGCATGGGAGAGCTTCACTTGCAGACTCGGGTGGAACAGCTACAGTGCAGACTGGATTATTTTCATCCCGCCTGTGATATAACTTTAGCATGTTGATGTGACAAAGTTGCTTGTTCTTTCTACGATCTGGTGTGGCGATGACATAGTTGACATCACTGAGTTTCTTCTCCACGAAATAAGGACCACTAAACTTGGCTTGAAGAGGTTGCCCATGAACTGGTAGCAGAATCAAAACCTGATCTCCTGGCTGAAAGTGGCGTAACCTGGACTTCTTATCATACCAAGTCTTCATCTTCTCCTGAGCAGCTCCTAAATTCTCTCTCGCCAGCTGTAAAGCAGTGGACAGCCGTTCTTTGAACTTCATCACATACTCCAGCAGGTTCTGATTTTCCAAACAGTATTTCTTGAGCATTGATTTGAGTGTTTGATGGTATCTCTCCAACGCTCCTTGGGTCTGGGGATGGTAAGCTGAAGACGTGATCTGGGTGATGCCCAATTCTTTCAGAGACTGCTTGAAAGCATTTGACATGAAATTACTTCCTCGGTCTGACTGTACCTCCTTGGGCAGACCAAACTTTGTGAAGAACCCTAGCATTTCCTTAACCACGTTTTTTGCTGAGATATTTCTAAGTGGAATGGCTTCAGGATAACGAGTAGCCATATCAATCAGGGTCAACACATAAGAAAATCCTGAAGAAGTCTTAGGAAGAGGGCCCACAATATCCACCAACACACGGGTGAAAGGCGCCTCAAAAGGAGGAATGGGAACTAGAGGTGCAACCTTTTCGGTCTGATTACACTTCCCCACAACTTGACAGGTGTGACAAGACTTACAATACCAGGAAACATCCCTGAAGATACCTGGCCAGTAGAAGTGTTTCAAAATGCGTGCCACAGTCTTCCTGACTCCAAGGTGTCCTGCCAAACTGGAATTATGAGCCACTCTAATGATATCCTGCCTACAAACACGAGGGATGACAACTTGATGTACAACCTCCCATTCACAGTCGGCTGATGCTGTTGGGGGTCTCCACTTCCTCATAAGTACTCCTGACTTTACATAATAACAAGTAGAAGGACCGGCTGACTCTTCTTCACTATAAGCAGAGTTAGCTAGACCTTTCAACTCAGGGTCAGCAACCTGCAACTCAACCAACTCTTGACGAGACAAATTATCAAAATGTCAGCTAGGATAACATCATCATCATCATTATCCTCTAAATCACCAGTAACTTTAGACTTAGCCCTAGTGACAGCACATGCAGGGAACACATCAGGGACATCACAATCCTGGGACGCAGCCACTGGCTCACTAGACAACTGAGAAGCTGGACACACTTGACTTCCACCAATATCATTTCCAAGTAAGAAAGTTACACCTGACATTGGGAGTGTCTCAACCAACCCAACCATAACGGAACCATTAACAAAACCAGACTCTAAATTCACTCTGCACAGAGGGACAGAGAAGTAATTATTCCCTACACCTTGTAAGATTACAGTTTCATCAGAGGAATTAACATTAGAGCCTAGAACACTGGTCAGCATAAGGGATTGGCAAGCACCTGTATCACGATATATTTTAACTGATTTCCTGTCATTACTGTCCAGAGGACTGACAAAACCATCAGACAGGAAATTAGCACATGAACTCTTGAGAGTGTCACCCACGTTACCGCTCAAAAGAGGAGCTCCATCATGAGAATTTAAGTTACCCCTCAAAGCAGATTCAGTTAACTCAGTTAAAGAATTCTGGGAACTCTCAAGAGTGGACACTAGACCAATTGACTGAATATTTAAAGACTCCTTTTTGTTCACATCACGCTGTCTCCTGAAACATTTCTCCGTAGTATGACCAAGCTTACTACAATAAGTACATTTACTTTTCTGAAATCTAGAGGTGAAGCTGTTATTTACTTCCTGAGAAACATCATCTTTATTCTCTTTCCTGTTACCTGTACTCTGAGTAGAGGCAACGTACTTACTCTCAGCTTTCCCTTTTCCTCTAGAATATCTCTTGTGAGTGAGAACATATTCATCAGCTAAAACTGCAGCATCAGACAAATTATCTATTCTTTTCTCATCAAGATATAGGCTTACATCTTTATAAATACACCTCTTGAAGTCCTCCAGCAAAATCATCTGCTTAAATTTACCAAAATCAGAATCCACATTCTTAGAATTTAACCACTGCTCTAACAGATCTTCTTTGATTTTTGCATACTCAACATGGGATTGCTTATCTTGCTTATAAGTTGTCCTAAATTTTACTCTATAGGCTTCAGGAACAAGCTCATAGGCCTTAAGAATCAAGCTCTTAACTACATCATAATTATCAGATTGATCCTGAGGCAAGGATGCATAAGTTACTTGAGCTTTACCGGTGAGAACAGTTTGAAGGAGTACTGGCCAATACTCCTTGGGCCAATTAAAACCTGTAGCTACCCTCTCAAACAACTGAAAATACTTTGTTAAATCAGATTCATTAAAAGGAGGGACAAGTTTAACATTTTTAGCCACATCAAAATCATCAGAGCTAGATGATCCAGTTCCACATTGTTTCATGCGATACTCATGGTCTGCCTGAATCCTCGCAATTTCATCTTGTGCCTCAGCCTCCTTAGCACGAGCCTGAAACTCAGCCTCCTTAGCATTTGCTTGAAATTCAGCCTCCTTAACACAAGCCTCCTTAGCCTGAGACTCAGCCTCCTTAGCACGTGCTTGAAATTCAGCTTCCTTCACACGAGCCTCCTGCAGGGCTAGCTGTAACTTAGCTAATTCAATCTGCGTTTGCTCATTTGGAAGAGTTACATTAAACAAGCTTTTATTAATCATGCCAACAATTTGATCTTTAGAATGATGAGAGTGAACTGCAATTCCCAATTGTTGAGCAACAAGCTTAAGTTCATTCTTTGTTCTGTTTTCTACATCACACACTGTTTGCACATTTGACAAAAAATCTTTGGCTTCATCAAGTGTAGTAATAGTAGACATCATGAATAAGTAACAGTCACAAAATGTCAAGCAATATCCTTATGATAATATCCTGAATATCCTGATATGAGGTCGCCAAATTTATGTTACGGAACAGAGGAAGATAATGTACACTCCAAGTGAGGATACTAAAAATCACTACTGTCCCGTAAAGTTCCAGGTTCAAAACAAAAGAGTTAGGTAAGATTACAAGTTAAAGTTTAATGCTCAAACTAACAACAAAACATTCAAGACTCATAAGGATAATGTAATGGCAAAAACAGGTTAAATGTATGGTTAACTGCAATGGCCTCTATTAACATGAAATTAGCAAGAGTAAATTTACCTAAGTCAGCCCTGATAAAATGAAAATACACTGGGTAATGCTCAGTTAATGCAAGATAAATTATTACAGATACAAAATAGTATTAAAACTGGCTGACAAAATGAATCCTACGTAAATTACAAAAAACCTCACTAGGCCCACAAATCAACACCCCATGCTATACAGTACAAGGAAAAATGCAATAACAGTCATACTCAAATTACACAGCTGCTAGATGGTTGGAGACTTCCGGAGCACTCAAAACAATAACTGTACAGGGGAGGACAGAGATGTGAACAAAATGAGGAGTAGATCTAAGTGGCAATGATGCAGAGACTGAGCTCATTATATAGGGGCCAGCAGAGCTTGATACAACTTGTAAGAAGGACGCGCAAATGAAGCCATGGGGACAAAGAGTTGACAATCCCGCTCTGAACAACAGAAAGGACGACTTACTCTACTAAAACGGTAGAAGGGGGGGACTGAGGCAGAACACGCTCGTGATCAAACAGGCAGCACACTGTACGTTAGAATTACACAAAGGATGATGAAATCATAGGCTATGTAACAATATATATATATATATATAAAACTTAGAATATTATCAGTAAGTCATATGCTTTTATTACAGGTCTGTGTGGCTGTGCCATTCAACGTTTTCTTCTCTAAATCATATGTCAAAGAATCAGTGCTCTGATCTTTTTCCTGTTCCTCATTTTCTTCCCTCTTCCTTCTTCCCCCCTTCGTCCCCCACCCAGCAAAACTTTAGTCTATCTTTCGCTTTCCCGTCGTCTCCTGACATCATCATGCTTCTTATCTTACCTCAGGCCTCTTTCGTCTCTCCATCTGCACTCATCCTGACCTGTAATTTCGTTAAATTGTTCTTTCTCCTGTCGTCCTTCATATCTCCTACATACCTCTCACAACCTAGCCAGTTTCATCCTATTTCTCTCCAAATCTGTTTTTCTTCAGGTTTCTACTGTTATCCTGGTCTGCCATATGTTCCAGACGGTGCTCATTTTCCCAGAGGACATTATATCCTTCCAGTATATCTTTCATGTCATCATTGTGTCTGTATTATCTCACCTAATTGCACCCCATACTATTTCCTACATCTTGTCCAGTCCTTCCACTCACCTTTTATCAGTATATTATGCACGTCCTCTTCATTCCTTCTCTATCCTTCTTATTACCATCATACTTCTTATCGATATTATTTTTTCGCGTCTACTTATTTTCCTCTTGCCTTCTTATCACCGCTATATTTCCATTCCCAAGTCTTGGCTTCCTTCCATATTCTGGTCTCGTCTGCCCTCCTGTGTTCTCAAAATTCAGAACAAAGCCGTTAGAATTCTTAATAACCCTGCTCTTATAAGAAAAAAAAAAAAACTACCTTCCTTACAAGTAAAAAGGAATGTTGCCTCCTTTGCATTATTTTACAGATATTTTTACGGCAAATGGTCAGACGAAGTTGCGTCCATTCGCTACCTCTCCATGCCTTCCCTCGTGCTACAAGGTCATCTGGTAGCGCTCATGACTGGAACGTCACACAGCCATATTGCAGAACTTCTGCCTATCGGAATTCTTTTATTCCTCGAACTGCATCTTTCTGGAACTCGCTTCCCCGGAGTTGTTTCCCCCCAATCTCCAACCTACAGTTGTTCAAGTCCAACTGCTACAGATATTTTATGAATGGAGGACGCCAGTAATCTGGTTATGGATTATTTTTTTTATTCAATTGTTTTTCCCTCCCCTGTTCTGTTATTAAAAAAAAAAAAATTCTCTTCATCAATCCCGTCTCCCCTTGTCGGTGAAGGTTTTGTTGTCAACGAGTTTCTCCACTTCATTTTTATTCTTTATATCAACAACTTTTCCCATAATGCTCCTGTCTTCTCCATTCATATAAATAATAAAAATGCTTGACATTCCAGCGTGGTGGGAGACAGTTCGGTCCCGGAAGTTTTAGAAAACCTATAAATATCTCGATTACGTGCGTCCTAGAGCGACTCTGAAGGGTGCCAACCTCCTTGCAAATGTCTGTTTATCTGTCTTTTTATAGCCAGACGCCATAATCTCGTAAGGGGTGCCGTTTGCTTTTGAGTTAGTGGTCTTACGGGGAGGGGCACTAACCCTCTGCCAACCCACTTGTTGACACAGGGAACATGTATGGGTTGGTTTTATGGTTACCGCCCAGCGCTGTAAATGGTTTCCTGCCTTTCGGGAAACCATTAGCCATGTCACACAATGTAAAGCCTTCTGAAAACAACAGAAGAGTAATAAATCAGGAAAGATGGGACAAATAGGAAGGGAGGAGGTCGACACAGAAAAAGAATGATACAGGTGAAGCAAGAAGTAGGCAGCACAACATCAATTGAGTGGATGATGGTCGCCACCACCTTCCAAATGCAGTCAAGTATATTTCATCCTTCTCTTCACATTCCCAAAGGTTAAACACAGAGCTTTTAGCGACAACATGGGTTGGACTAGAGTGTTGCTGGGCACCGGTCTGGACCGCCTGACGGTTCATTATAGTTGGTTTCTGGGTAACTCAGCAACACTTGCCTTTCCATGCAGGAGGGTCTGGGAGGGTCTGGCAAATATTCTGGTAAACTGAAATTACACTCTGTATAAATATATAAAAAATATTTTGGCTTAACAGTATCACACTGAGGATCTAAAAAAAAAAGAGCCAATTAAAAAAAAATCATTTAAGGAGTAGCCTACTCAGTAATTAATTTTATGCGTACATCTTTTTAAAAGGGAAAGATTCGAATGCCTGTAAATTCTTGGCAAGAGTTAGGTAAACTCTTCTGTCACTTGCCATGAGTATTATCACACACACACACACACACACACACACACACACACACACACACACACACACACACACACACACACACACACATGTATGTGGAACCGTTGACAATACGCAAAAAGAACATACCTCAAATGTCAACAGATCCGTCACCTTTCTGTACACAAATTAACTGAACTTTGTTATTTAAACTAAGTGCCATACTGAAGGCCACACTCCTTAGAAAGAAAACTAGCATGTAAATATTGATAGATATTATGTTTTTACACTGCATCATCTCTGATGTGATGTGGTGTGTGGGATGAAGAGAAGAAGGAGGGGGGTGCAAGGAACAGCGTGGTGGACTGAAGAGGTAAGACAGGCTGTGGCACAAAAGAAGAAAGCATACAATGAATGGATGAGAAATAGGGGGGTGGAAGAAGTTGAGAGGCAGAAGAGAGAGTTATATGTAGAAAGAAAGAGAGAGGTGAAAAGATTAGTAAGAGAGAGTAAGAAGAGAGTGGATGAGGAATTTGGAAGGAATTTGAGTGTAAAGTGGAGGGACTGTAAGAAAATGTTCTGGAAAGAGGTGAAGAGAGTAAGACAGGGCGGAGGTGAAGTTAGCAAGGGAGTGAAAGATAAAAATGGTAGATTACTAGTGGAGAAGGGAGAAAAAGTGAGCAGATGGAGGACTTTACGGAATTGTTGAACATAGAGGATGAAAGAAATGCGAGTATAAGTGGCTGGGGAATGGCTGGGAGAAGGAGGGAGGTGAGAAGACAGGAATAAATCAATAGGATATAAGTTGTGGAAGCAATGAAGAAAGTTAAATTGGGGAAAGCCCCAGGAATTGATGGAGTGTGTGGTGAAATGCTGAAGCATGGGGAAGAGATAGTTGTAGAATGGATGTGGAAGAAGTTCAGATTGGCCTGGGAGGAAGGTAGAGTCCCGGAGGATTGGAAGTCAGGTATAATTATTCCCTTGTACAAAGGAAAAGGGGAAAAAGAAGTGTATGGTAATCATAGGGGCATTTGTCTTCTTAGTATAATAGGAAAAGTGTATGGTAGGATACTTATTGACAGAGTTAGAGAAAGAACAGAGGAATTAGTTGGAGAAGAGCAGGGAGGCTTTAGGAAGGGAAGAGGTTGTGTAGATCAGATATTCATTCTTAGATCTTTAATGGAATAGGTTCTAGAGAAGAGAAAGAAGTTGTATGCGGCCTTCATGGATTTGGAGAAAGCATATGACAGGGTGGATAGACAAGGATTGTGGAAAGTATTAAGAATATATGGAGTAGATGGGAAGTTGTTGAATGCTGTGAAGAGTATGTATGAGGGTGCTAAGGCTGCAGTGCGTGTGGATGGTGAACTGAGTGAATTTTTCTCTTTGAAGGTTGGGTTGAAACAGGGATGTGTCATGTCTCCATGGTTGTTCAATCTGTACATGGATGGGGTAATAAAAGAGGTACAAGGTAGGGTAGTGGATGTTGGAGTGCCCCTGGTGAGAGAGGGTAGTGTTTGGAAACTCCCTGTACTGTTGTTTGGAGATGATGCTGTGTTGTTGAGTGAACACGAAAGGGAGCTTCAAGGCTTGGTGGATGAGTTTGGGAGAGTGTGTAAGAAATGGAATCTAAAAGTGAATGTAGGGAAGAGTAAAGTGATGGTCATTGAGAGAGGTGAAGTCAGTGAATGTACAGCGAGGTTGGATGATGAGGAATTGGAAAATGTGAGTACGTCTAAGTACTTGGGTAGTGTGGTGAGTAAGGATGGAGGTTTGGAGGGTGAAGTGCTTGAAAAGGTACAGCAGGGAAGAAAAGATTGCTGGTTCCTTGAGAGCAGTGATAAGAAACACGGAAGTGAACATGGGAGTGAAAATGTTCCTACATGACAGTATTGTGATACCAACTCTAACGTATGGAAGTGAAGCTTAAACGTTGTTGGAAGGACACAAGTCAGGAGCCTGTGGAGTCACATGGAGAGACATGCTGACAAATGAGGATATAAAGGAGCGTTGTGGTGTGGATGTGGATGTCATAGGAAGCGTTAGGAGGAATACACTGAGGTGGTTTGGCCATGTAGAGAGGATGGAGGGTGAAAGACTGATGAAGAGAGTGTATGTGAGTGAGGTGAAGGGGAGGAGAGGGAGGGGGAGGCAGAGGATGAGATGGAGGGATGGGGTGGAGAGGTATATGAGAGAGGGGGGTGTGAGTTGGGAGCAGGGCAGTGAAGACCATCTCCCTTTTCTGAACATTTTCAGTGCATTCATTTACACAGAGAGTAGGCCAGCATGCTCTCATGATACCTCTACCTTCAACTGTCTACACCACACTACATGCGCATAACATATCACACCTTCTAATCACATCTTTAGTAATGGCCTCTGCAATCTCACAATCAAATGAGGTGGTATCTCGGATTGCCACCACCGGCAGGGTAGGGCTGGAGGCACAGGGTCCTCCCGGTCGCTATCAAGCGACTGTGCCAGCAGCGACTGTTGCTATTTCCGGGAATGCTCGTCGGCGAAGAGGTGACGGTGCGGCCTTATTCTTTACCAACATCCGCGGCCTTACCACAAATTTAAACTCAGTTCATTTTTTCCTTCAGTCCATATCCCCTTTGGCCCTTTTCATCACAGAACCACAAATCTCACCCTCTACCGATATATCTCCATTTTGTTTTCCCGGTTACCATCTCCTTACAAACTTTCGAAACAAGGGCGGCACCTGTTGTTATATCAAATCCCAATATGCAGTTGATACTATTTTAAACTTCACTTCATCCAGTTTTGATTACTCATTATATAAATTAAATTGCCAAAACATTACCAAATATATCTGTGTAGTTTATCGTTCCCCCAATGCTTCTTCGGAACCCAGTGTATTTGATTCCATATCCACTCAGTTGAGTAACCTTGACCTTGCCCTTGGCAATGAAATTACCATTTTGGGTGATTTTAACATACACAATGTTGAATGGTTATTGCATTCTGCCCGGACTGACGACGCTGGTCTAGAATGCGAGCTGTTTGCAGAATCGTTTAATCTCACCCAGTTGGTAAAGCAACCAACCAGAATACCTGATAATCCTGACCATAATGCCCATCTCTTGGATTTATTCTTGACAAATAATCCGGATCAATACAGGATAGAGGTACTGTCACCACTTGGATCCTCTGACCACAATCTCATCAAAGCCTCATTAGTTAACCCTCCTACACCTCCCCATTCCGAACCTGTCAGGGTGACCCGATGGCACTTTGACAGGGCAGACTGGGATGGATTTAGAAATTATCTTGCTGATGTTCCATGGCAGTCTTTCTTCTCTAGTGATCCCAATTCTACAGTCCACATTTGTGACTTAATACTAGCTGGTATGGATTTATTCATACCAAGTCAACAATTCACTAAAAGATCAAACTCTCCAAAATGGTTTGATGGCAATTGTGCCAGAGCAACAGCCCAAAAGTCATTAGCATATAACTCTTACTTAAAATCAAAAACACCTGAATCACTCTCCCAATTTAAAATTGCTAGAAATCATGCAAAAGCTGTATTAAATCTATCTAAATCAAACTTTCTTCAAAAGCAAGCATCAAAACTACTTAACAACCCTAATGACAATAAAATATTCTGGTCAACTTTTAATTCTTTCAATAATAACTTTAACAAGTCATCTTCCATTCCCCCACTAAAATCTTCAGATGGCAATATTACAAATGACCCACGTGGGAAAGCAGATATCTTTGCTAGTACCTTTGCAAGAAACTCTACCATAGATGATACCAGCCAGAATGTCTCAGTACTGGAACTTGATTCTCCCGAAATTGCCCCACTTAAAATACAGACAAGATTTGTAAAATCCATCCTAGACAATTTACCTACCAACAAAGCTCCAGGTCCAGATGGAGTTCCGCCAATTGTTTTGAAAAAGTGTTCCCCTGAACTTGCCTCTGTCCTAGCTAAATTATTCAGACTATGCATACGTACTTCTTTATTCCCAAATTCATGGAAAGAAGCCAATATCCACCCAGTTCCGAAGAAAGGAAGTTCGTCTGACCCCTCCAATTACAGACCAATAGCTATCACATCTTCTCTTGGTAAGGTATTTGAAACTTTAATTAATAAGCATATTGTTAAACATCTTGAATCCAACAAATTAATTAATGATAGACAATACGGTTTTCGCCACGAAAGATCCACCATTGACATACTCAATCTCTTAACTCATACCATCCATCAATCAATTGATCTTTTTGGAGAAACTCATGCAGTAGCTCTTGATATCTCTAAAGCTTTTGATAGAGTATGGCACCGTTCCCTGCTGTCCAAACTCCCTTGCTATGGACTAACGTCTTTTGTTCCTTTGATTTCTTCTTATCTTAGTGACAGGAAAATAAGAATAAAAGTAGATGATGTATATTCGAATTTCCACTCAATTAACGCCGGCGTGCCACAGGGATCAGTTCTGGCGCCAACCCTATTTCTGGTTCATATTAATGATCTCTTATCTGTCACTCACAATCCCATTCACTCATATGCAGATGACTCAACACTGCATAGTTCATTCACACTCAGACTTCCATTTACAAAGTCTAATATCTCTACCTCTCAACTCAATACAGCCATCTCCATAAATCAAGATCTATCTACAATCAGTGAATGGGGACAAAACAACCTTGTCTCTTTTAATGCTAGTAAAACTAAATATATACAGTTTACTAATAGACAGATATTGCCAGATTCGTACATTACCTTCAGTGCTACTAATGTTCCCATCTCCAAAAGTATTGAAATTCTTGGTGTCTCACTTAACAGTGCCCTCAGCTGGACCTCTCATGTCAGATCACTTGCTAAAACCGCCTCAAAGAAACTTGGATTATTGTACAGAGTCCGTAACTTCTTCGCCGATGAGCAGTTAGCTATAATTTATAAGAGTCATGTGCGCTCTCAGCTTGAATATTGCTCACCCTTGTGGAATGGTTGTGGAGAGGTTGCATTAAGGCAACTAGACAAAATTCAGAATAAAGCTGTTAGAATCATTAACAACCCTGCCATTACATATAAACTACCTCCCCTGCAAGTAAGAAGGAATGTTGCCTCCCTTGCATTATTTTACAGATATTTTTTTGGCAAATGCTCAGACGAAGTTGCGTCCATGGTGCCACCTCTCCATGCCTTCCCTCGTGCTACACGGGCATCTGGTAGCGCTCATGACTGGAATGTCACTCAACCATATTGCAGAACTTCTGCCTATCAGAATTCTTTCATTCCCCGAACTGCATCTCTCTGGAACTCGCTTCCCCAGAGTTGTTTTCCTCCAAATTTCAACCTACAACTGTTCAAGTCTAACTGTTACAGATATTTTATGAACAGAGGACACCAGTAATCTGGTGTATGGATTATTTTTTTTCTCCATTTGTTTTTCCTTCCTCCGTTCTGTTATTTAAAAAAAAAAAAAAAAAAAAATGTGGAAGTGATTTGTTTGTGGCCACCCAGAAAGGGATTGGGGCGTCTGGGAATAGATAGATCTCTGATCTATCCATTACTTCCTTTGATGTAGTATTTTTTTTTATTTTTTACGTGTCCGACTCTGGGCAAAGGTTTCAGGGCCTATTTATCGGGGGCAGTGACCTGTTCCAAGGCCTGTAGTCCTCCTACATCTCCACATGTCACCAGTATTAGCGTTGTTGGTAACTGCACCAATGATAAGAAGAGTGTTGTTAACGAACATCAATAAAATCACCCTAGGCTTCTGTTTCGTCACCTACTTCGCCATTTAATGTACGAAGTTGCTTTCATTTCATGGCCAGTCTGCCGCAAAACTCCACCAGCTGACCTTGGATGATGCAATTCTTAACCAGTCCCGTCTCACGGGAATCCATTTTTCTGTCTAGTCTTGTATTTTATTGTGTGTAACTAAAGGTATTATGCTTCTCGTCTTGGTAACTATTGCACCACTTCTACTAGCCATAACTTATTATTATTTCTTTTACAGAAGCAGTAACTACACTGGGTGAAGACAAGCCAACAGAACTAACGCATTATCCTAACCGGTTCTTAACCAAATGCGATACACCCATTCATAATCAGTTCTGTGAAGCCTAAACTTCAACAAACTACTCCAAGGTGTCAGTTCTGTTGGTTACAGTATAAATTTCATTAGTAGTCTCCTTGAATCTCAAACTGATAACTACTTTGGTTGATGAAAAATCTTCCCAGTAGAATCCCATACAAACCTTCTTCTTTTCACAACTGATCTCAAATTTCCAAGGCATTTTGAACTTTAAATGTATAATGCACACAAAACTGACCTCATTCTTTAAAAAAATAATACATGAAAGAAAGAATAAGAGCAGATTGTTTTGTTTAGCGTTATATTTGTTGAAAAATACCTTAAAGTATATCGTATGAAAATATAAGCATGAGCTGCAGATGACTTTAATGGAAAGATGTTAAAACTAAAGAATCATTTATTATTATTATTATTATTATTATTATTATTATTATTATTATTATTATTAATTATTGGAGTGATATGTGAATAATGTTAGTTATCAGTTAAGGAAACTATCACTACGGTAGTACTAGTTGGCATCTTTCGGGAAAACTTATTCTAATTTAGTTCATGGTTGGAAATAGAATTCGTGTAATGTACTAATGCTACCCATGGAATTGTTAAAAAAAAAAATCACTTTAAATAATAGAAAAAAAGCTGATGCTTGCATTGAGTAAGGTTACTCTGTGCCTGGAAATAATACTAAAAACTGGTACAAGTAACATGAACCAACAATAAAATATAAATCCACCTAACCCTCCAGCAGAACACGGTCCTAATTAACAGCAGCCTGAAGGGGCACGAACAGCTTCCTCGAGTCTACTTCTTATCCTGGAGAGGCAGTTTCAAGTACACACGTCAGTTTCACGTATCCCTACTTTTTCTCACAGGAAGAAGTCAGCCAAGAAATTAGTGTCGAAAAATGTATTACGTGGCTAATCGTTCCTTATACCGGTAACAACCTTGTGGGGTGAGATGATACAGTGTGAAACTTGCCATCCTCACCATTCCATTATTACGCTCATTAGGACCATATTATTAATTTTTGTTCCCAGTAATTCATTCCTCACTAGAAGCGACTCGGTAGTTATATTATTTTCTTCTTGCACATAATTTTTTCCCCTACACTGTGACTGCAGTGAATCAGCACAACTCATTACACCCGCACTCACGAATGTACAGTAGACTGGGTGTTATGTTTGAATCAGCGTTTGTGTGTGTTTGTGTGTGTGTGTGTGTGTGTGTGTGTGTGTGTGTGTGTGTGTGTGTGTATTGGCATAGGCTTGACAGTCCGTTCCCTGACGCCCTCCAGTGCCCCTACGTGCCACACACTTTCATATACCACCACTTTGGTGCTAATATCCACCGTTCCTATTCAGTACAATGTAGGGCTGTCTCATTCAGCATCGGTGTGAAGTTATTAGCGGCGTATTAATATGGCATGTCGGTGAACCTTGTGGCAGATCAGTTAAGGTTGTCTCGATAAATTCAAATGTCCCAGCTACACGGGACAACAGACAACCTCTCTACCCATTTGACTGGCAATTTCTTGTGCGCAAGATTGATGCATATATGTTGTTGGTTTCACAAGATATCCTCACACTGGATTTTTTTTTTTTTTTTTAACAACATGGCCCTTCCTCTGTATGTGTCTTTCAACAAAGGAAAAAAAAATCGCTAATTACTACTTGACAATAGAGTATAATGAATGCAGTATTACCGAAGGAGTAAATGTTTCTGTAATTGTGAAGTCCAGCAAATTTCATTAGTAGAGTTATCAGGCAACTTGCCTCTTTACTCCTTCGCCAAAACGACGTCTGTTTTACGTTATTCCTCCTGACAAATTACTTTTTACTGAGCTTCATAGAAACCTCTTGTGGCGAAACTTCAGTTCTATTTTAAATGTAACTCCTCCAGAATAGAAGTAGTAGCAAAGCCTCAGTTCTACTTAAAATGTAACTCCTCCAATTAGAACCAGGTCAGTAGTGAAGCCTCCGTTCAACTTACTGTAACTCCTCTAAATAGAACAGCGTTAGTAACAAAGCATCAATTCGACTTTTAATGTAATTTTTCCAATCAGACCTGGGTTGGTAGCGAAGCATCAGTTCAACTTTAAATATAACTCCTCCAAGTGGCACAGTTTCCCTTGTGCTAATTAAACTTGTCCAGTTGTGCCAAGAATGCATCCTAGATGATACCGCCATAATAAAAGTTAAATTCTGGCCAAGTGCAGGAGCCACCAGTCTGGCGATGACGTTACGGCCGACACTGCCACTTATCTGATCTCCTAATTACCTCGACTTAATTAGGTCGTTATCGACGCTCGTTAATTAAGTGAGGGACCAGAGCAGATCCTGCCTAAAAAGCTTGTATAAAAATCTTGATAACTAAATTTTCAGAAAATTGCTAATGAAAGAACGAGGGGGAGAGAGAGAGAGACGGAGAGAGAGACAGAGAGATAGACAGACAGAGACAGACAGACAGACAGACAGACAGATAGACAGACAGAAAGACAGAAACAGACACAGAGACATAGACAGAGAGACAGACAGATTTTCGTCTGTGTTATTGAGTTACATGTATGTACAGAGCCTCTAAAATGGTTTTTGTGAGGAGGTCCGGCCTTCATAGAAAGTATGTTACAGAAGTACAAAAAAACGAGAGCGCGGTAGACAGCTGTCTCCTCGACACCGATTTAGAGTCAGTATTTCAGACTAGAAGGAGTAGACGAAGACGATTTGGCGTGATGGACTAGGATAACAGCAGAGGCCAGGCTACACTAAGGCAACTATACTCTGCGAAGGTAGACGTTGTGGATTGCCGGGAGTCACGTCAGTAATTTTTATGATATTCATTACACCAAACCATAAATATGTTGGACAGGTGGTCAGGAATACGAGTAATTGGGATAGTCTGTGCTGTTGGTTGGGTGAGAGTAGAACCTGAGACGAGTGTTGTAGGTAGACTGGCAAGTTACTGGTCAAACGTGTGGGAAACAATAAATGGGTGGAGTGAAAAGAATCGAGTTGGTGGGATGAGTTAAGATGGTGGTGATACACCGGGTGACTGTACCATGTAAAGATGGGTCTATGAGTGGTGACGTTGGCAGTGGGAGCAGAATTCTCTTGATGTGAGGGTGCACAAAGGATAGGATGGGAGGACTGGGGTTGATAAGTTACATGTGGATGGTGGTAGATGGTGCGGCAAGGGTGGTGGTGGTATTATATCCAGTGAAATGGAAGCTTTGTAGGATGGCCAGTATGAGCATGACGATGGCCAATTAAAACCGTTTTGCACGCCCATGAAAAAGAAAAAATAAACAGGTACCGCTGTCATACACTTGATGTTTTACGACGAAGGTAAGAACAGAACTATTTCAGCAAGTTAAACTACACTGATGCGCGCTGTTTCGGCGACTCTCCGTTGCAGCTTAGAGCACTGCCAGATGATGCCGTTAGATGGTGTGAGGTTAGCAAGTTTCATATCTTTTGCTTCGGTACTTCATCTCGTGATTTGCCACGCGATCTCCCGTCTATGAACACCTGGTTCTCCCGGCAAGCTCTCAAACACCTTCGGTGCCGGCACACCATTAACTACAACGTTTGGATTAATGGAGGTGGAGGTCACGGAACGTATCGTCCTCATTTCTTACACCCAAGTACAAATGAACTGCATAATGAAATAATGGCCATTCAGGTAATACTCCAGAACATATCACTGGTTTTCTTCTTTGCTGTATTAATAATTAGCTTAGATTATACAGGAACAGAAGGAACAATGAATCACTAAGGAAGAGGTGCTACGAAGTCCGCCGTAACAACCTACACTATCAGTGTTCTTTTGGAAACTATTCATAAATGGAGGCATACTTCAAGGATAATATTCTGCAGTTAGAGAAAGTGCTAACAGACCACGAACCTACCTCATCAATGCATAAATTCACGTAAACATGGTAAAACATTTGAAATAAAAATTATAAATTTCGATCAAAGTCACCTCACCGATAACATGATTCATATTTGATATGTTCAATTTTGTGATAACATCAATTTTAAAAAATACTAACGTTACCTTGAAATTGCTGTCATACAGCAAAAATCTGTTTTTGTTGTATACACGTTCAACATTATATAAAGGCGGGAAAATGGAGAGGAAAACATTTTAAGTTTTGAAGAGGTCCTCACAGACAAGCTATCCCACAAGCACAATCATGATTTCTCGGACAAAACCTACTGCATTATTATGAGTGCCTGATAAACTACGAATGTGTACCATTAGGCTGTCTGGACCTTCAATCTGTAATTTAATGAAAAGTGACGAGGAAAAAAGATTACCGTACTTCTTGCAATGTGTCTAAAATCCACCCCACCCCACCATCACACAGTAGCGGAAACTCCACGGACATTCAGCATTTGCAAAACCCTGAGGTCCTCATCTCGAGCACCTCATTATTCCGGTTCATCTGTGGTCCAAAGGAACCAGGAGCGTTCTGAAAGGTTTACCAGGGACAGAGCTAACAAGATGATGAGGGGTGGTTTGAGGGGAAAGGGAGGAGAAGGCACACGCTAGACCTTGAGTTAAATGACCACTTGTGCGTTTTATGCTAAACGGAAGTTGAAGATATCGACACAGATAAATTTTATCGTATCATGACAGTTTTGTAGTACTGGCAATTATCACTTTCAAAATTGATAAGCATCGTCTGAAAAAAGCTTTAATGTTACATTAAGTACTTACTGAACATTGTTATGCCTCATTTAGCTCTAAATAATGAAAATAATGAGCAATACTTCAAACTATGAAAAGATGAACGGTCTTCGATACTGAACTTTCCTTATTTACGGTCAAGTCGAAGCATAAAAATCTTATTCACCTAGTACCTGATATTATGCCAGAGCTATTATCACATAATTTTCTATTTTAAAAATGATCTGTGCTAATACTGCGGAAATTATCGTTGTCGGTATTTTCAGTTTCTTTAGTACGAAAACTTTATTCTTTAATTAGTCTCCTACCGGTGAAACCGGTCAGGGACTATAGGTTTGCGCGGTTCCGTCAGTATATACGTCAGTACATCAGTACGTCTGCAGTTTCATGTCCTCTCTGCAACTTCCACATGCATGGACAGTTTCTTATATAATTTCACACAATTATTCCCCATACCATGACGGTGTGTCGGGGGCAACAACCAGCCTTCCACTCCCAAGGTAAATTACATATGTGTGGCTATCATTCGGTAGGCGGTAGAGGATTTTGTATTGCATGGCAATATTGAATGCACTTATTATTATTTTCATGTCAACTTTTTGTCTTGTTCTGTGTTGAAAAATTTTCTCATCTTCCCTGTGTGGACAATGGGAAAGACAAAGGAAGAACATTCCACAGATGACCTGCCTTTGACTTACAGCATCCCAGCCAATCCACAAGACTTGAGGTGATAAAGTTCCGTAAGTGACCAAAGTAACCCCGCTATGCCCGAACTGATCAACATGGACCTGAATTTGACTCTGATGAAACTTGATATCTATAATGAATTTAAATTGACCTGATTTAACATGATGTTGCCTGAGTGAACCTAACTGGATCTAAAATGACCAGCTACTGAAATCCAGTGGCGTGTTTACCATTTTTTGTTCCTTCTTGCTACATCCAGACAACTTTATTTACCAAGCCTGAGGAAGAACTCTTTAATCGTCAAAGGTTAGATGAACGCAATATGCAACCCTAGAAGTTCGAAAATTCTACTTTAAAAACTATACCAACAGGAACTAGCTAGAACAAAAATTGATGTCCCCGGGTTGAAAAAAAGTTCATGGCTCTGTTTTGATTGGCTGGATCATCAGTGAACATGCCGAGTCAAATACCATAAATAGGTTCGAACAAAGAATATTCCATCCAGTCAGGCCGTTTCTGATTCTTTCAAGTAACACATAGTCGTATACTTAAACATTAAACTACAAAGTGGAATACAAACTCCCCATTTTTTTCAACCACAATTTCTGAAGGAAATGAGTCAGATGAACTGTGTTTAGCTTTCCTGTACTGCTGCTGACTGCACTCTGTAATGTGGGATGCAGGCAGACCGTGACTAATATCCACAGATACTCCAAAAAGAGGCAATAAAGAATTAAAGGTTTGCACTGCCTCTATATTCAGTCTTTTAAGCACTGCTGTCATGTTGAGAGTCAGACAGAGCATCTTTTCGGGTTCATTACTAACAATTCTTTAATCTTTTCGACTGCTAGCGTGAACACAAATCATTCTCGAGGCTCAGCAGATCAAATGGGACCTGAATGATAAATATAATGATCCTGAACTGCCCTGAGTCTGGTTACTGTAACTGTCCTAAGTAGCAAGAAAGGATGTGAGGACTCTGAGGAGTCTTGATGGACATAATTTTTTATTATTTATGCCAAAATTCATGAAATAGTTCACAGGCAGCCAGCGAGTAAACCATTTGATTTTGAGATGAGTAGGTCAGAGGTCAAGGTCACTGGGCTAGGAAAAAATTTGACTATTAATAAAATTAACTTTATCCACTTTAGAAGAAATTGAGAGGTAGAGTTGAGGGTAAGGAGAGAACGAAATTACTCATTTCTGTAAACAAAGTTCAAGGTCGTAGGACAAGGGAGAAGGTCAGTGTGTAAAAAATCTCCAACATTTCTTGTCTGATTTACATGAAAAGAAAAAAACTTGGTGAATGGGATAAGGATCACTCAATAGGCTTATATATAAATATATATATATATATATATATATATATATATATATATATATATATATATATATATATATATATATATATATAATCAAATGGCACGATCATCGTGTACTCATTGTCTTCGATGTAAAGTAAACTTTGTGAAAGGGTTCCCGTAAAACAAGGATAAAGATATTCAATTTTGAGGAGCAGTAAAAGTTCAAGGTCGCATTGAAAGGTCAAATATCAATCACGGGAGAAAATCAACTAAAAAATATATATATTTTGATCTGATTTAAACCAAAGCTTGTGGAATGGTTAATGGTTATGAACAAATGAAGTAAGTCGATTATATGAGTAATCTGTAGAAGGTCAAGGTTTCATTCATTGCCAGACGCCATGTATCCCAAACGGGGTGGCCAAGGGCTTAGAGTTAATTGTTTTACAGGGAGGGGCACTAATCCTCCACCAACCCTACTTGACACGTAGGGAGAACGTTATGCCAACAGCATCTGGTGTTCCCAGGCGGTCACCCATCCAAGTACTAACCAGACCCAACGTTGCTTAACTTCGCTGATCGGACGGGAAGCGGTGTACTTAACGTGGCATGGCCGTTAAGGTCATAAGACAAAAAATTTTCGGACCCAACACAAGTTGGTGGGCGCGGGTGTTGCATTCCGAGTGCTCCTTCTTGCTTATTACAGTACTGTACATTTCAAATTACATTTTTAACACTACAAGTAACAATAATTTAACTCAATTTCAATACCGCATACTTGAGGGACTAGTTTCATGACTGGGATTAGTTTCCTGTAGTACTTGGCAGACTGCACAGGCATACAACGGCACACATATCCTTGCTGTAATCCTTGACATAAGTGAGCTTACTAGTAACAGGATTAATAACAAAATGAAGGCGGAAATGCCAGTGTCATATGCCGCCGGGGTATAATTGGGAAAATAAGATAAGTAGTATATTAATGTTTCTTATCACGGCATTAGCACCTCACAACAGCCTTTACCCAACACCTGCACTCCAAAACCAAGGTGGACGAATGAGTCAGTTCTCTGAGGTGCAGCCTTTAACTTAAACTGGTGTGCCACGGCAATGTTCTATGGCTCTTCTGGTACTTTCCACACCATCAGTCTGGTGGAAGGGCGGCACAGGAACACCAGCCAGGAATTTAATCACGTGTGAGAATAAAGCGTGAGACGTGTGAGAAGTCTGTGTATGCTGTACTTGACGCCTTCATTCCACAGCAACAACTGACTCATCAATATTTCGTTCTGCAGGGCGTGAGAAGGGTGTTGCTCACTACCTCCTTTGTGACGATCTGTGAAGTGTATCAGGCTTGTGTTACTGCTAAATGGTTGTACGGCCTTCATATACCAGGTCTTTCAACTATAAATTGTCCCACATTCTTTGTAAAACGAGGATACGGGAGGGATCATGATCAACCAGGAATTTAATAATGCATAAACATGAGGCGTGTGAGAAGGGATGACTGGAAGGAGGAAATGAATATGAAGAGCAAGAGTATGAGATGAGATGCCTGGAAAGAGGAGAGACTACGCTGAAAAACTGTGTGTGTGTGTGTGTGTGTGTGTGTGTGTGTGTGTGTGTGTGTGTGTGTGTGTGAGAGAGAGAGAGAGAGAGAGAGATTTATTATGTGAGAGACAAAGGAACCAATCTGCTTTCCTTGGAATGCCTGATAGTATTAACAGCAGGCCAATCAGCACCACACTTGCTGCAGCGTTCGTTCCGTTGGCCTTTGACAATTCCATTTTTGTCAAAATTTTCTGGTGTGTAAACCAAACTTCTTCCAGTGTTGTTGGCATGTGGTGGAATGAGTTCTTTGTGGTTAGCAAACACGTCTTTAAACTGTGGTGAGCTAACACGGCGCTTTGAAGTTGAGGTGACATGGCGTTGATTGCTGTTAGCTGATATGATGTTATTTTGTTGCTTACTGACACTGTTTATATTGTTGTGAATTGAAGTTATAATTGTGGTGGACTAACAATGCTATATTGTGGTGAACTGACAATATTATTATGATGGACTAACCCCACAGCATAATGTGCCGTAATGTTTCTATGTTTCATCCACGTCTAGCTTTTAATTCAATTCCTACGAGAGGGAAGACTCTCCTAAGCAAAATCAGATCATCTGGTGGTGGCAGAAATAAAACTTATAAAATGTCGACGTGTTGAATGGCTCATTGTGAATTGTTTCTAACTTCCATGCAACAGATGAGTCTCTCCAGGACAAATAAAACAGTTTCCATTACCAAAAACAACACAAATGACGCCATCGTACTGGGGAGATTTTTAAAGAGCTCTCCTGTCCACTTCACAACAGTTTAATAGTTTCCGGTAACAAGAACATGCATAACGCGTCATCGCAGTGACGTGCTTGCTGAAGAATGTTTGAGATATTGTTACTATCCTGACCAAAATTGTTTAGCGATTGCAAGAGTAGCATTGTACGTCATCGTAGTGAATGGCTTAGCGTGTTGTGAACTTGTGATCCATTACGCATCTACCCTTTCTGGTCAACGAGATATTGGCTTCATTCTGTCAACGATCAAACGCAAATCCTCGAGCTCATGTACACAACGCCGGCTGTGATAAAGATTGTTTAAATTTTTTACGGTATTTTAATGAGATAGATAGATGGATAGACAGACAGACAGACAGATAGATAGACAGAAAGATAGATAGACAGACATATGGATAGATAGATAAACAGACAGGTATAGATAGATATACAGATAGATAGATAAAGAGGAGCTATTTCATTTTTTGTTAAGAATATTAATGAAGAGTTTCGTAAATTTTCTTCTTGCTTTATTTTTCTTATTTCCATTGACTGAAATATTTGCAAAAATAAGTGAGTCTGGTTTTTAAAATCCTTTATTTAGTATAGATATTTCGCGCTCGCGCGCGCACGCACGCACGCACACACACACACACACACACACACACACACACACACACACACACACACACACACACACACACACACACACACACACACACACACACACACACACACACACACACACACACACACACACACACAACTGCAGTAGGGCTCGGTAGGTATGAAGACAACTGTAAACCCAAATGACTCTCTTGAGCTGGTACACCTCAGATTGCATTACATCCTTTATCTTACAGTTTCATGTCATTCCGAGTTCTGAATAATTCGAAGGTAATATTTGCATTTATATAACGTGGTGAGTCGTATATCAGAGTACTTCGTATAAGAATGTCAAGTGAAGTATGGGGTCGTGATGGTGAACTTGCCTCTCCTATTTGTAATGCATGTGTCCAAACTATCTCAGTTCATTTTAAGCAGCTACATATACTAATCATCTCCATTCCACTGAGCCACGTGGAATGTCGAAGCGCATATTTTCATCCGTTACTGCATTCAAGAAGGTCATATATTAATTAACTTGAAAAGAAGGAACAGCACAAATGTACTGTATATGAAATCATATCAACAATGAACACCCAAGACCAAAGGAACTGAAGCAACAGATAAAGGGGTAATACAACAACGACAAGAAGTATAAGTAGTGCCATTCTGTACTGGAAAGGGAGTATCGGTCTTGTCCAGGAAGGAGGGGAAATAAAAGATTCAGCGTCGGAAATGGAGGAAGGAAGATAAAAACTGCGACAAGAAGGACGTTATCATGGCGTGAGTGAGAGGAGAAGAGGCAGAGGGTGAGGGTAAAGCAATCACATGAGCTGCGAGTCATCGGTTACCAGCAGCTCACCAAAAGCGATCTCATACTTCACACCAACACCAGATATGAAGGGGTGTATGCATACTATCATATAAGTATTTCTTGGTTGGAGGTATTTGAATTAAGCACTTTACATTATACAAATGATCGACTTTTTGCAGTCAAGAGAATACTCTATCCATTAAACAAACGAGTGATTTGCTGTATTAAAATGGCAACACATTTTAGTGGCAACACATTATAAATTAAAATAAAAAATGACTTGTGTATAAGAATACATTATACATTAAACAAAAGTGACCTTTTGTATTGGAGAGTTTAAAGAAGGCTACAAACAAATCGTTCATTTTAAAATTATATACCGTATTCCTTAATGTAAGAAAACTTGTCTGGAGGTGGCTAGAAAACAGAACTATAAAGTTATTCACACTGAAAAAGAGATATCAATATGAAGGAATTAATGCTGGAGATAAGAGATGCATTATCCAGTGGAGACTCATTTCCTCATTCTCGGACTCTGGCTTCATCCGTCAGCAACCCTTTGTTCTTCCTTCCACTTCCACACAGCGTATGATACACCTTCCTCCCCTTTATTCCTGGTATCGTCTCATTAACCCTCGGTCCTCTCTTTTATTATATTATCGGCCAAGCACTCTCCTCTCATCATCACGCTCAACCCACGTTATTGCAACTAATCTCACAAAACCACCTGGTTTTTGTCGTAATTGCTAATATTTTCATGCACACCCTCTAAAAAAAGTATTTGATACCCTTGAGGAATCATACAGTATGACACACAGGCCAAGGATTCTGTACTACCAACGGTACCAAATGAACATGGTTTCTCTTTTATTAATCATTTCAAAGTTCATCGCACGAATGAACAACGAATATTTTTGAGGGGTGTACCTGCTTCATCTTGACTGTCTTCTTCAGTAGGGTATGTCACGATTATGGTATTCTTTCCTTCACTAACATATTTAAGCTCATTTGCTGAATAGGGTGGTGATGGGAGTTACTGAACTTAGCCTTCCTAGATTGTGTGTGTGTGTGTGTGTGTGTGTGTGTGTGTGTGTGTGTGTGTGTGTGTGTGTGTGTGTGTGTACCATTTTGTATCTGTTTCAAATATATCTAGAGCTGTGGACGAATTTTCACCAACCCGTCAGGAACTAGCAACTATATGGATGTGCAGATACTAATTACTTTTGGTGAGGGTTTGATTAAAGATGACCAAATGCCAGCCGCCATATATATATATATATATATATATATATATATATATATGGATTAGCCTTTTGTGAAACACGGTGATTGAATTCCGTAGAATTATGCAAACTTCCTTCAGATTTGGTTTGTAGGTAGCTTATACCTTAGTCAACAACATATTTTGGCGGCCAATTAGCATTCGGCCCAACAATGCTTCTGTTTCATTTATATAACTGATGAATCTCTGAAGTATTAGGCAGATGTAAACTACAGTCTGTATGGTATTGGGAATGCTAGCCTACTGGGTTGGGCGTTTGGTTTATTTTGTGTCCATTGATTTAAGGAAGATGGTATTATTTTTACATAAATTATTACCTTGATACGGAACATGAAACAGAACAAACAGACTGCGGGAGGATGTGTTCGTATAGATAATATTACTCTTCATCACTGAACCCAAAGGGGCCACAACTGGTGGCTGCTGCAAAGACTGGAGGAATTAGTGTTGTGCGTCAAGAGTAACTAACTGAATACATTAATATCGTTCTCGCTGATCACTCCCTCAGGCTCTTATGCAGTCACATAAAGGAGGTCCCTCCCGTGGTAGTGGTGGTGATGAATATGTTTATGATGTTGATGATGATGATGATGATGATGATGATATTGATGGTGTGTGTGTGTGTGTGTGTTGGGGGGACGGGGGTAATCAGGCTCTTTCCCTTTACTGACCTCATCAGTCACTGACGTGGAGCCTGCACGTGGTGGTGATGTGCACTCTGGGTAGGGCAGCTGCGGAGATCACCTGGGAACCAATAGCCCTAGAATTTCCCTGATCCTCCTCAGTGGGAAGGGCCTTCGTCCAACCCTGCTGAGGCGCTGTCTACCTCAAGGAGGGTGCCGGATCCATACACGGTGTATGTACTGTACTGTGCCTTTAGGACAGTCCCACAGAAGCAGCTACTCACATTTGCTTGACGGGTCTGCTCGGCCAGACAGACTGCGGTTAAGGAACAGCAACAACAACATGTATTTCATACTGTGAATATAATCTCTTTCTTTCATTTGAACTTCTTTCTTGTACGAGAATCAGCCTGAAACACTTCCTTGATGCTTACATTGCTCCTGAAGCCTGTACACCCCTCACAGCTACTTTTTTCTTGACTAGGCATAACTCAGCCAAAATCACACACAGCTTTGGCATTCTTCGCCAAATACGCCCTGCATGCTCCACAAAGATTCCAAATCCATTAATTTTACTTGCTGTTCAACAACCCAAACTTCAATACAGTACTACCTGTACCATTATTGTTTATTTCTTAGGTTGTATGATTCTCTCACTTTCGTCTTGCATCACTAATTGTACTAGCAACATAAGTCCGTCTCCGTCACTGGACTGGTGGGACCGCAGGAAACACCACCTCATAAACCTAACCAGATGCACACACAGTTTGTTTACCAGGCTGTCAAGAAGCACCAGATCGACATGCAGTCTCTTCCAGTTAAACTCTTGACCAATGGGAAGTGATGAAACTTGTGACGTCACTTCCCTAAGCGCCAACCACAATTTTAACCAACCCATGAGATATGGTGGTACCCATGACGCCACATCCCTTGGTTTCTCTCACTCTATGATCAGGTAATGGGATGTCACTCCCCTAAGCTCTGGTCACTGTTTCCTCAGTGATGCCTGAGTGGTTGGCTTCGCTAAACGCAAAACTATCGTCCCAGTAGGCCAGGGTTTGATCCTGGTGTGGGCAGCTGGCGTCACTCGACTCATAGGGGTTGTTAGGTAAAACTGGTACCTAGGGTAACACCTTGTGCCCAAGGATAATGAAGGAATAACACTCCAGTCAAAGGGTTACGGAGATGAGCACCACAGCCAAGCGCCTCATGGTGTCTGCGTCCCCCATTACCTTACCTCCCAGTATTCTCCAAAGACAGCTTCTCAAACCTGGCGTGCCCCATCTCACAAACTTCCCCACTCAGCCACTCTCCACCTCCATAACTTTCACCCTTCTGCTCCACTTAGCCTCTCTCAAGCCATCTGCTCTCGCACTCGACGTCTGTAAGAGACGTTTGACTCCTAAATCAGTTTGAGAGAGAGAGAGAGAGAGAGAGAGAGAGAGAGAGACGTAAAATATAAAAACTGTGCATTAACGTAATCCAGTCCGACACACATACCCACACCAACAAGCCCTCATGTGCCTACAGGCCCCCACCTGCCTCACCTGTGTTGCTCTCTATATAAAGTTCCATGGTGGCTGCTCAAGCTTGTCCCGAATATCCACCAGCTTAGTATCCTGACCCCCGGATGGTGAGCAGACACAGAAATGAAACAAGGCCACATGCTTCCTCTGCTTAAATGTTGTCATATAGGTTATGTGTATAGCTAGTATATTCATTTATCTGTGATAAATAATTACACTGAAAAAAAGAATAAAACGATTCGTTTGTGTATCATACCCAAGAAAACATAGCAAATGTTGTATACTTACTTGCTTATCCTTAATGTCTGTCTAGTTTTCCTTCTTTTGTGCTTGATGATATACTTTCATTTTTTTGTCACATGCCGGCTGTGCCTGCCAGCTTAGCAGGCAGCAGGTATTCCCACTTTTATATTTTTGAAAGTGCTACAAAGGCGTAGGTGCCATAAATTATGTATGTAAAGACTATTAAAAAAATAAAAGTGAGGAAAATGAAAGAAAACGCAGTTGAATAGGAATGACAACAGAAAGCGATGAAAACCATTTTTTTTTTTATTAAATAAAAATAATAATAATTTTCATTGTCACATTCCCTCATTGAGCGCCACTAAATTTTAGTGGTGCCCAGTGCGGGAATGTGGCGTCCATCATCATCAATCGTCGTTGTCGTCGTCGTCATCATAAACCATTATGCAACAAATTGTCATCATCATCATGATAAATCATCCATCACATCTTCATCGTCATCATCATCATCATCATCATCAATCATCTTCATCATTATTAATTATTATTATTATTATAATTATTATTATTATTATTACATTATCGTCATACTGTTTGCTGGAAACCTCTTACACTGAAGGATCTAATCTGAAAGCAGGAGAAATTAAAGTCGCTCGCAGAGAAGAAGGAAAATAATGAAGGCAAAACCCATACAAAAAACAATGGATGGATAATTTGAGGAAGAAGAGAAGAAAAAACACATTTATCAAATTAATAATGATAACGGACAAATGATACACGAGAGAAAAAGGGCAGAATGTTTTAAAAATAATAATAACGATAATTTAATAAGAAATAATCTTTAATGTCAATAATAATAATAATAATAATAATAATAATAATAAACAATAATAATAATAATAATAATAATAATAATGTAATAATAATAATAATAATAATAATAATAATAATAATAATTAAAAATAATAGTAATAATAGAAATAATAATAATAATAATAATAATAATAATAATAAATGGTGATGATGATAATAATAATAATAATAATAATGATATTGAGAAGAGGAAGAAACAAGGATGATGATGATGATGATGATGATGATGATGATGATGATGATTAGGAGGAGAAGGAGGAGGAGGATTAGGATTAGGAGGAGGAGGAGGAGCAGAAGCGGGGAAAGGGGTAGGAGGGGAAGAAGAAGGAGAAGGGTTATGATACTAATAGAAATCTTAATCATCATATGAATAAAAAGACGATTAGGAATGAAGGATGAGGATAAGGAGGAGGAGGACGACGACGAGGACGAGAAAGAGAAGGAAAGGGAGAAGAAGTTGAAGGTGGTGGTGATGGTCCTGGAGGTGATCCAGACTAGAGCTCCTCAAATTATCCCCCAGAGCAATAAATCAGGTTAAAGAGTCCGCCCCGCCCGGCCCACTACCGCCTTCATTGATGATTGTGGCCCAGTAAGGGATGGATATGGGGTTTACTGATAAACTGTCCTGCAGCCATTTAAGGTGGCGTGAAGGGATATTGTCTGAGTTTACGTGCCTCATGACGTAAAAGGTTTCATGAAGGTAGCAGTTCTAGATGTTCCTTTACTGAGGCTCAGTTTTCCTTTATGAGAGATAGTACCTCATTGTTTAGAGCTAATGTTTCTCTTTTCCTCCTCACTTATTTGATGTACTTATGCTGAGTTCCGTCTTATCCATTACTTTTCATGATTATCTGTTTTCGGCTCTTTGGCCATCTACTAAATTGACTGTTCGCATTTAATACATCTTAATGCTTTATGGCCAGTTGTATATTTTAACATGCGTTTTGCCGGGTAAAACTTTTTATTTTTTCAATATGCTTTAGTGAGCCTTCATATATATATATATATATATATATATATATATATATATATTTTTTTTACTGACATCTAGTATGCAGTTTATACGGATCCATTTTCTAGGCTTAAAATTTGCCACAAGCCTCTATCTGAATTACTTCCATATATATTACTAAATATGTTCTCTGATAAGGTGTTATTACGTCATACAAGGCTGATTAATTCTTTGAGAGTTAACCTGCCGTTACATAAAACCAAGACCTTTCTTTGCAAAGCGTTGTAGCACTGCTGCATACAAAACTGCAATAGTATTCTACCATTGGTGAATGGCAGGATCATAGGTGATGATAATTTTAGAAATATGGCTGACTGAGTGGCACTGGTTACTCAGTTTTTAATTTCTTCTTAGGCTGTTTCTGTCCAGAAATATGTTAATCACCCATTTTGCAGTCGAACACATTCCCTTTTTTCTCCCGTGTTTCTTAGACTATATTATGTGAACATACATTGTTTTATCAGCTTGTCCAGTGAATGAAACGTGCTATTAATATCTTTAAGTCCAGTACGGATTGGTATTGTTCTTGTGAGACGGGCCAGACAGAAATTGCTGCTTTTTACCCAGTTCATCTTTACAAGCATTACAGTATATCCATAGTCTACCAACGATTAACATACAGACAGTGATGTAGTATCTCTACTGATTAATTGTGAGATAATGATGATGCTTTTTTTGTGCATGTTTTTTCACGCAACTTGTTTAATCTCTTCATAATTATGACAATTGTTATTCTACATTCGGCAGCAATTCTACTCCAATTAAAAGGAACCTCACTGGCTGAAGGAGTTACAAGCTATATCCATTATTTTACTGAGCACGATGACTTATTATAGTAAGATCATGCTCTTATATATATATATATATATATATATATATATATATTATGTGTCCAACTCTGGGCATAGGCTTCACAGCCTGGTCCCAAGGCCCAGTAGTCCTCCTACATACCATACACCTCTGTATGTCACCACTTCGGCGCTAACACCCACCGCCCATATTGTATTAATGCTAGGATTGTCTCATACAGGACTGGTGTATTGGTATTAGCGGGGGTATTTTTACATATCGGCAGGTTTTCTGGTAGATCAGTAAAGTCTGCTTTATCAAATTCAAATCCTTAAACTGTTCCCTGCCCCAACGGGGATTTAACCTGGGTCCGATATTACTGCAGACCACCTCTCTACCGACTAAGCTGTATATATGTATACAGTATACTCTCTCTCTCTCTCTCTCTCTCTCTCTCTCTCTCTCTCTCTCTCTCTCTCTCTCTCTATATATATATATATATATATATATATATATATATATATATATGTAGAGTATATACTGTATATATAATATATACACAGACACATCTGGCTTCCATACAGCAAGCGTGATCAGGGATGTATGGATTATGCTGAGGATGACGATGGCGTGTGTTCCGTGGTTCCCGTCACCACTCCATCACTCACCACACGCTACGGCACTGGATCATTACTGGCCTGGAACTGGAACGCTGGATTCATATACCAAACTTTTTGTTTCATCTCTCTCTCTCTCTCTCTCTCTCTCTCTCTCTCTCTCTCTCTCTCTCTCTCTCTCTCTCTCTCTCTCTCTCTCTCTCTCTCTCTCCCTCAGGTAAAAAAAAAAGCAACCCCCTCAAAAAAAAAAAAATCTGTATCTTACTTTTGTTAAGGAAAGCAAAAGCCTGAGACGAAGGCGAGGCTGGTGTCATTAATGGAAGGAAACATTGTATGACGTGAATGATCTTGTTACCTACCCACCCTGGTCAGCTTAGAACGCTCCTTCGCAAGTATGGCTGTCAAAGAAAGCACTCAAAATCATGTAGGGCTTGCTGCCAAGTCGTATGGGAGGAGGACCTCAAAGGAAAGATTACATGAAGATGCAAAGTGCAGAAGGATCAGGCAGCACTGAGACTTATCCCAACATTCATCGACAGTAATTTTATACATTATGTTATTTGTTATTGTGAGTTAGTGAGAGCATAATTGCAGATATACAGGCATTATTTTCTTAAACCATGCAGTGGTCCTAATTTATATCTACAAGTCTCGAGAAATAAAGAAGTCGAAATATTAGTCGTTCAGTGTTACAATACTATGACTCAAATCTAGTTTTCCCCTGCTGTCTACAAACGGTTTTATTACCGTAAACCTGTAAACTCTTGTAGAGAAGGGAAAGTAGCATTGGGAAAGTTTTTACTCGTGTTTATTCATAATGAAAATGTGGACTATTCCTAGACAACAGTTTAATACACAGAGTAACATATTTTGACGGAAGGAGAGACTATCAAGAAACTGATGGGTTAACGATTATTCCACGTGCATTAGGTACAACATGCCACAAGAAGATTAAGATGAGTGGGAGGTTGCCACATTCTCGGGGCATCGTCACCGTCATGCGATTGTTTACAAACGTGCCGCAGTGTTGACTTAACTCAGCCTGTGTGGTATATGTTAGTATCAGTTTATATTAATTCTCCATATTTTTGTTATTCAGGTAAAATTTAGCATAATTTTCCCATAAAAACATTAACAGGTATAACAAGTGTGTTCATCAAGAGCTTACCTGCTTCTTTCAGTCCTCGCAGTTCTGCATTCACCTTGTTTTTCTTTAACTGACATTGATCTACAGTATGGTAATATATTTTGGTCATCATTCTTGGTCTTGGCCACGAAACACGCCCAGTCACTTGATACCCAACCTCTGCGGATTACTCAGTATTAACCACCACCAACACCACCACTCTCGGTAGCGCGTCTGAACCAAGCCATTGATGGAGGCCAGACTGCAACATCAGTGGGATTAACGCCTGCCAGTCAGTTACCATCATGTCACTGGTGTGCCCCGATTTCAGCTAATCACACTTGGCCCAGGTATGCACTAATGTATCAGAGAAACGGACAGGCCTCTGCAGCAACATCCACTGCTCATGAAACAGAGAAAAACAGCTTGAAAAATAGACAAAGACCCAGAAACCAGCGTACTGTTATATAAAACCCTTCAACAACCAAGTGGGAAGCATGAATAGTCCATTACGACAAGTGGTTAAGTTGGGAGGGAAGATTCTACAAAGAAGTAAACAAAATTATCTTTATTTTTCTGCTGTTTTTGGGAGTAAACAAAGTGTTTCTTCCGTTTTACTATGGGCGCTGTTTAGTCCGAAACGATCGAGGAAAGTAACTGCACTACGAGGTGTCGTCCATAAAATTTGTAAAATTACGTGGTGGTAGCGATGGAAAAATACCAAAGCCGAACAGATATTGCCGCCAAAGGATTAAAGCCTTTGTAGTTAGTAACAGCAGCCCATGTAAAGCTTCCCAGATATACCAGTGATAACACTCACTTAACTCCTTCAGTAAGGTAGCGACATTTGTTTCATTCTTGCCAACCTCAGGGGATTCGTTTATACAAGTTAGGAAGCGTCTTCTGTAGTGAATGGATAAACCTTTCTCTTAACTGTGCCTTATACACTATATCCTATGCTTAAACTGTTTACTTTGAGGAAACAGCAATTCGGCCTCAGTCGGACCCTCTTCGGGTACTGTGCATCCGCATGTGTATAGCCTATATACTGTATGCATTAGTGAGGGACTGGGAGTGTGGGAAGCAACACAAATGCTATGTTTCTGTCATACCTGTAGAGGATCTGTATCCTCACAATAAACACAGTTTCAGTATGTAAGTATAGTCCATCAAACGATAATTTCACAATAGACACAAGACCTAAAGAGTGATGACTTTTCGGACATCATGTGCGATTTTCAGTCTAGCTAAAGATATCTGATATCTGATAAGCTTTATTGTAATCTTTTGATGTTACTGATTAGCTGCCCATTTATTTCGCTGATAACGTCATGATTTCCCCTAACTTATATTACAATATGTTACGTAACAAAACTACTAACGTAAAGACCTGTAGATTACTACATTCATTTACCCATGTTCTAAATTACTTGTGTGAACGGGAGCAAAACAAGAATTTAGGTGAAAGTTTTTGTCCATCCATCCATCCATCCATTGCCAGACGCCATGTATCCCAAACGGGGTGGTCAAGGGCTTAGAGTTAATTGTTTTACAGGGAGGGGCACTAATCCTCCACCAACCCCACTTGACACGTAGGGATGCCAACAGCATCTGGTGGAATGTCAGGGAGCAAAAGAAATCTTGGGAGTAACAAGGAAGAGAGCAGAATATGGAATGAGGGGAAAATTTGGAAAAGAAATGGGGTGTTGATAAGAAGAAAGAACAGAAAATGAGAAAGACTAAAGGATAAAATCGATAAGATATGATTTCCCCCTGGGAAAGATGAGTGCTCCTTGGAATATCCAGGCGGCCAATTTAAGAAATGAATCCTGGAGGGATCTATGATGGAAGGGTATTAAGCGTAACGCCCTCCGCCTATCGGTTCATAGTCGCGAAGCTCATAGGTCCCCAGGGGTTCTCTCCTTTATTAAATTTTGAAAATGCCCAGCTTCGTCCTATATTGAGGACACTGGGTGCAACTGGGTTAACCATCTATCATTTCATTCTTTACACCTGCACCATGTATGAGGTGGCGTATATGCATTGCCAGGTAGCTAAGAATAAGTGTCTGGGTACAGTAAGACTGTAGTACAAATGACGTCCCTGAGCTAAAGGGTTATGTCCCCTTTTGCAGCACCAGTAATATTGTAGATATGTCATGTATTACGGTAACTAACAAAAAAAAAAAAGTCTTCTTTCTCATAGGGCTCGAGTTCCTTCTGCCAGGGCCCTTCATCTCCTCCATCCACTCTCACACAGCATACGCCACACCTTCCTTCATTATGTTCCTGATGTCGTCTCGTCAACCCTCTCCCCTCTCTTTGTTATCTGTCCCACACACGCCTCATTACCCGGTTCCATCCTCGCCACTGTATCCAGTCTCAAACTACTCCTTAGCTTTATCATGTTTGCTTGTTCACCTTAAAACACATACTTCCCATTTACAGTCTTATTCAGCAAAGATTGTCACGCATATGGCATTCTTGCTCACACACACACACACACACACACACACACACACACACACAATTTATAGCTTATTTTGCGACAATGGGATGATGAAACAAATTGCTGACCTTGCAATTCCCGTAAAATCAGATGCCTTCCTAATTTTCCTTCTGTAACGAATTTAAGACCATAACTCATTTGAAGGAAACAGAATTGCCAAAATCTGCAAAGAGAATCAATATAGATGTTCAGGAGTAAGTATTGCTTCATTACTTCATTTCATGAGGTCTTTGTTGAACTGCCTAAATTCGCCTGGGGGATAGCAATGATAAAATATTCGCCACTGCAGTAGAGAGCTTAATGGAAGTGGTTCTATATTCCTTCTTCCAGACCTATACTTCTTAAACGCAGTAAAATCGGCCAGATATATCCAGAATAAAATACAGTACAAAGCCACCATCGTAGCGAGAGAGAGAGAGAGAGAGAGAGAGAGAGAGAGAGAGAGAGAGAGAGAGAGAGAGAGAGAGAGAGAGAGAGACAGACAGACAGACAGACAGACAGAGAGAGAGAGAGAGACAGACAGACAGACAGACAGACAGAGACAGAGACAGACAGACAGACAGAGAGACAGACAGACAGACGCAGACCGACAGACAGATACACAAACGTCCGTGTGTCTTTTCTTTCTTCCAGGCGTGTTAGCATATGTAAATAGGGCAGACTCTTACTGGGGCCGCCATAGTTCACTGTTTGCCTAGGTAATTGCCTCCCGTGAGTGTTCGTGCTGCAGTACCCAGTGCATAACAAACAAAGAACATTTTTTGAGACTAGGTCGTAATTTTTACTAACATTCTCGAGCGTCCTTTATACAGTTTTTCTTTTCCTTTGTCTTCATTCCATTTTTTCCTTCACTCTGTTGCAGACTTTGTACAAGGGTAATATTCGTTCCTGTGTGGAATGTAGTTCTCCTGTGTGGGAGGGATTCATGACACACTATTTCAAACAAGATTTTTTTTTTTCCCCACCAGCTGTCTTGCTTTCAATAACTCCTTTCATTCTCTGTATATTAACGCCAATATTGCCTCGGTCTCTCTTCTACCGCGAGTAGCCTATTTTGGTCACTGTTCTTAATCTTTAGCTTGTATCCCTTCCCAGTTACAGCAGTGACGCTGCACCCGTCTAGCTGCACACTCACCAATTTTCTGCACAATTCTCTATTGCAAGAGTTATTTGATACTCTGTCTTTCATGTTTGTTACCGGCTAACTCTGGAACTGTCTTCCTTAATCTTCCCGACCCACAGCCTATGACCGCTAGTCTTTTAAATGCTCTACAATAAGAGTTTGGCGTATTTGATTTTATTTGGAAAGATCAAGATTTGTTTATTCTAATCCTTGGTATCTTTCCTTCTCGCATTATAAATAGTCATTAAACAGTTGCTCAGTTTCCACTGTCATATAGCTATTTCTAGCATTTCTGTATAACTTTTCAGGGAGAAGAAATTATTAATAAGACACAACAGCCTTGGGTTCCACCAAGAGCTCTACACTGGCGATTCCTCAGATTCCTGGTCATCTTTTCTGAACTTCACTGAGCGTCTGTTATTAAACTATATATATCAAAGGTTTCTACCAGATTCTGTACAACTCTTACTTTTCCCAAACCGCCAACATATCACTTATAATTTTGGAACTGCATTTCATTTCTGGGTTTCTTTCTCTTCATCCCATACTTGCTTTGTAGCCAGCCACTGTTTCCCATCAGTTAGGACCCCAATACGGTGTTACTCAAGGTTATTTTTATTTTCATATCGGTTACTCGTTATTCGCCACTGTTCCTCAGAGCTGTAATGTGCATCTAGTTCCCTCTACCTATCTGCTCTTGACCCAATCCACTTTTTTCCCACCATTTCCTCCCAGCAGCCATCCGTAGAGTTATTCCAGAACTTACAGAATGAGGTTTTAGCACACTTACGTTGTCATATTTTTCTTTATTTCGACAAAAGAAACATAGTTATTCTCAGTTCTCCAGTAGTTCCTCCATACTTATTACTCTCAAAGACTTCCACACCACCAGCCAAAAACCAGAAAACTCGAACATTTATCACTTTTTATGTCCTCTGCCTCGTAATCAAATCTAAGAACAAATAACTCTTCAAAATTTGTTTTCAGAGGGAGAGAACGTTCAGTAATTTCTGTGACTTCTTTAGAACTGCATAGTTGCCTCTTCACTACAGGGGAATTACTCATACCTGTATCTATTAAACTCTCTCTCTCTCTCTATCTATCTATCTGCATGTACGTAGGAGCCTCTGTGGTGCAGTGGTAGAGTGTACGTTTTCGTAAATGGGACAAGGAGGGTTAACACCCTGCCAGGGTAAAATTTTTTTGGAGTGTTCTCCCAGCCACGTACTGCTTCGGCGGACATAAGGGGTGCGGTGGTTGAACCAGTGTAGCATACTACGAAGTATAGACACCCAGTCGGCTTGCGCGAGCCGATTACACTTGATCCACTGACTACAAACACATCCAAAGCCACTCCAACACTACAATAACGGTTACAAGCACTTCTCACCCTACATACAATCTCTAGCAGACAGCCTAAGCCACCTGGTAGAGATACCCGTACATAGGCTGTATCATCCCCACGTCGGTTGGGATAGGCCGGTCCTACAGTGGACACTCAAACGGCTTGTGATATGTGAGGAGTAGACTGTAGCACCAGTCGAACAGGGCAGTACTCCCGAGGTGGATGGCAAGCTGGTGATAGGGAGAGCTCCCGTTTCACCGGCCCTCAGGACTTGATCCTGACCATCTCCCTTTGCTGAACATTTTCAGTCCATTCATTTACACAGAGAGTAGGCCAGCATGCTCTCATAATACCTCTACCTTCAACTGTCTACACCACACTACATGTGCATAACATATCACACCTTCTATTCACGTCTTTAATAATGGCCGCTGCAGTGTTACTATCAAATGAGGTGGTACCTCGGATTGCCACCACCGGCAGGGTAGGGCTGGCGGCACAGGGTCCTCCCGGTCGCCATCAAGCGACTGTGCCGGCAGTGACTGTTGCTATTTCCGGGAATGATCGTCAGTGAAGAAGTGAAAGTGCTGCCTTATTCTTCACCAACATCCGCGGCCTTACCACAAATTTAAACTCAGTTCATTTTTTCCTTCAGTCCATATCCCCTTTGGCCCTTTACCTCACAGAACCACAAATCTCACCCTCTACCGATATATCTCCATTTTGTTTTCCCGGTTACCATCTCCTTACAAACTTCCGTAACAAGGGCTGCACCTGTGCTTATATCAAATCCCAACATGCAGTTGACACTATTTTAAACTTCACTTCATCTAGTTTTGATTACTCATTATATAAACTAAATTTTCAAAATATTACCAAATATATTTGTGTAGTTTATCGCTCCCCCAGTGCTTCTTCGGAACCCAGTGTATTTGATGCCATATCCGCTCAGTTGAGTAACCTTAACCTTGCCCTTAGCATCGAAATTACCATTTTGGGTGATTTTAACATACATAATGTTGAATGGTCATTGCATTCTGCAAGGACTGACGACGCATGTCTAGAGTGCGAGCTGTTTGCAGAATCATTTAATCTCACCCAGCTGGTAAAGCAACCAACCAGAATACCTGATAATCCTGACCATAATGCCCATCTCTTGGATTTATTCTTGACAAATAATCCAGATCAATACAGGATAGAGGTACTGTCACCACTTGGATCGTCTGACCACAATCTCATCAAAGCCTCATTAGTTAACCCTCCCACACCTCCCTCTTCTGAACCTGTCAGGGTGATCTGATTGCACTTTGATAGGGCAAACTGGGATGGATTTAGAAATTATCTTGCTGACATTCCATGGCAGTCTTTCTTCTCCAGTGATCCCTATGCTACCCAGTCCCACATTTGTGACTTAATACTAGCGTTTATGAATTTATTCATACCAGGTCACCAGGTCACTAAAAGATCGAACTCTCCAAAATGGTTTGATGGCAACTGTGCCAGAGCAACAGCCCAAAAGTCATTAGCATATAACTCTTACTTAAATCAAAAACATCTGAATCATTCTCCCAATTTAAAATCGCTAGAAATCATGCAAAAGCTGTATTAAATCTATCTTTTTTTTTTTTTTTTTTTTTTTTTTTTGTGTCCGACTCTGGGCATAGGCTTCATAGCCTGCTATTAAATCAAACTTTCTTCAAAAGCAAGCATCAAAACTACTTAACAACCCTAATGACAATAGATTATTCTGGTCAACTCTTAATTCTTTCAATAATAACTTTAACAAGTCATCTTCCATTCTCCCACTAAAATCTTCAAATGGCAACATTACAAATGACCCACGTGGGAAAAGCAGATATCTTTGCCAGTACATTTGCCAGAAACTCTATCATAGACGATACCAGCCAGAATGTCCCAGTACTAAAACTTGGCTCTCCAGAAATTCCCCCACTTAAAATACAGACAGGATACGTAAAATCCATCCTAGACAATTTACCTACCAACAAAGCTCCAGGCCCAGATGGAATTCCACCATTTGTTTTGAAAAAGTGTTCCCCTGAACTTGCCTCTGTGCTAGCTAAATTATTCAGACTATGCATACGTACTTCTTTATTCCCAAATTCATGGAAAGAAGCCAATATCCACCCAATTCCGAAGAAACGACGTTCGTCTGACCCCTCTGATTACAGACCAATAGCTGTCACATCTTCTCTTGGTAAGGTATTTGAATTTTAATTAATAAACACATTCTTAAACATCTTGAATCCAGCAACTTAATTAGTGAGAGACAATATGGTTTTCACCACGAAAGATCCACCATTGACATACTAAAGCTCCTAACTCATACCATCCATCAATCAATTGATCTACATGGGAGAACCTCATGCAGTAGCTCTTGATATTTCTAAAGCTTTTGACAGAGTATGGCACCGTTCCCTGCTGTCCAAACTCCCTTGTTATGGACTAACATTTTTTCTTCCTTTGATTAATTCATATCTTAGTGACAGGAAAATAAGAGTAAAAGTAGATGATGTATATTCCAATTTCCATTCAATTAATGCTGGCGTGCCGCAGGGATCAGTTCCGGCGCCAACCTTATTCCTGGTTCGAATTAATGGTCTATTATCTGTCACCCACAATCCCATTCACTCATATGCTGATGACTCAACACTACACAGTTCATTCACACTCAGACACCCATTTACAAAGTCTAATATATCTACCTCTCAACTCAGTACAGCCATCTCCATAAATCAAGATCTATCTACGATCAGTGAATGGGGACAAAACAACCTTGTCTCTTTTAATGCTAGTAAAACTAAATATATACAGTTTACTAATAGACAGATATTGCCAGATTCGTACATTACCTTCAGTACTACTAATATTCCCATCTCCAAAAGTATTGAAATTCTTGGTGTCTCACTTAACAATGTCCTCAGCTGGACCTCTCATGTCAGATCACTTGCTAAAACCGCCTCAAAGAAACTTGGATTATTGTACAGAGTCCGTAACTTCTTCGCTGATGAGCAGTTAGCTATAATTTATCAGAATCATGTGCACTCTCAGCTTGAATATTGCTCACCCTTGTGAAATGGTTGTGGAGAGGTTGCATTAAAACAACTAAACAAAATTCAGAACAAAGCTATTAGAATCATTAACAACCCTGCCATTACAAATAAACTACCTCCCCCACAAGTAAGAAAGAATGTTGCCTCCCTTGCATTATTTTACATATATTTTTCTGGCAAATGTTCAGACGAAGTTGTGTCCATGGTGCCACCTCTCCATGCCTTCCCTCGTGCTACATGGGCATCTGGTAGTGCTCATGACTGGAATGTCACTCAGCCATATTGCAGAACTTCTGCCTATCAGAATTCTTTCATTCCCCGAACTGCATCTATCTTGAACTCGCTTCCCCAGAGTTGTTTCCTTCTAAATTTCAACCCACAACTGTTCAAGTCTAACTGTTACAGATATTTTATGAAGAGAAGACACCAGTAATCTGGTGTATGGATTATTTTTTATTATTCATTTGCTTTTCCTTCCGCCATACACACACGAGCCTTTGTGGTACAGTGGTAAAATGTGCGTTTTCGTACACCGGAGAGTGAGGGTTCGCGCCCCGCCAGGGTTAAAAAACTTTGGGAGCGTTCTCCTGGCCAAGTACTGCTTGGCAAACAGCAGGGGTGCTGTAGTTGAACCAGTGTCGCATACTATAAAGTATGCTTGCACCTAGTCGGCTTGCGCGGGCCGATTACACTTGGTTCACAGTACATCCAAAGCCACTCCAACACTATAATTACACTTACAAACACTTGACACCCTACATACAGTCTCTACCAAACAGCTTAAGCCACTTGGTAGAGATACATTGGCTGTATCGTCCCCACTTCGGTTGGGATAGGCCAGTTCTGCAGTGGATACTCAAACGGCTGATGATTATATATATATATATATGAAAAAATCTCTTTATTGTGCGTGATTCGTAGATGTGATGATACCCTCAAGGAAGAGGAAACACGAAATATCTCGAGCACATTCGTGTATTCACATCTTCAGGGGGAGCTCTCCCCTGAAGATGTGAATACACGACACTGCTCGGGATATTTCGTGTTTCCTTTTGCTTGTGGATATCAGCATACAAGTAAAACACCTTTCTTGCCAAGGTACGAGGGAGGCCATTTAAATCCGAAAGCATTGAAATGTTGCCTTATACCCCGAGGATGCCTAGAGTATATTGATGGCTATTGACCTACCAAGTTTCCTGCCTTTACGACAAACTGTTTGGTCAGTGGCACTCTTTTGAAAGATTTTTGACACGTTGCACTTGGCGCGTGTCACGTGCCACGTGCACCGCCGGGGTGTGATGAAACCTGTCAAATACAAATCTTAGAGAATGATGTTGTCATATGATACAAATCAAGCAGTGATCGGCCTTGTGATTGCTGAGATATAAGCTCAAAAGCATTACGGTCGGGCCTGGTTGGGCCGGGGCCGGGTTGGGCTGGACCGGGTTGGGGCGCTCATATGTGAGAGAGAGAGAGAGAGAGAGAAAGAGAGAGAATATATATATATATATATATATATATATATATATATATATATATATATATATATATATATATATATATATATATATATGTATGTATGTATATATATATATATATATATATATAGTGGTAGGTGGTGGCGACCATCATCCACTCACTTGATGTAGTGCTGCCTACTTCTTCCTTAGCCTTTATCATTCTTTTTCTGTGTCTGCCCTCCTCTCTTCCTATTTCTCCCATCTTTCCTGTCACTACTTATTGCTTTTCTTTCCGTTACAGGTGGCTTTACATTGAGTGACAAGCCAAATGGTTTCCTGTAAGCCAAGAATCCATTTACAACGCTGGGTGGTAACCATATAACCGAACCATACGTACTCCCTACGTGTCAAGTGGGTTGGTGGAGGGTTAGTGCCCCTCCCTGTAAAACAAATAACTCAAGAGTCAAATGGACACCCCATACGGGATTATGGCGTCTGGCAATATATATATATATATATATATATATATATATATATATATATATATATATATATATATATATATATATATATATATATATATATATATATATATATATATATATATACAAGCAAGAAAATGAAACATCCAATAAGCCTGGTGAAGGAATGGTGACTTCGAAACACATTGCAGGATATTTCCCTGAACGTCACCGTAGAAAAGAATGTAAGTATAATGGTCTCCTGCAGTACATCCATATACTGTACAGTCTTTTCTCATTAATAAACATGAAGTCTTTGGAGGTAAACAGATATATAATTACTTAAAACACAGACAATTAAGGTGAAATAACTAGGCCAATCACAGAATACATAAGATTTAGAAAGCGGTAAACGAAACACATGAAGCGTACGGTAATAAAGTCCTTTCATCTAAAGCATCTATATATACAAAACAGCCATGATGTTTGTTTGTCCTTCAATGACGCCCAAATCAAATGTCAGAAACCCCCAAGTCCATATATATTCTGAATCAGGGTGACCCAAGGATGGTTTTAGGGGTGTCAAAATTCAGTTCTGGGTCATTTGAGGTCACCGGTGGAGTGTTCACTCTTTTGACCCGGGCAACGTCGGGTACCCCTGCAGCCCAGTTTGTAGCATGGAGATTCACATGACTTCCAGTTCGGATGTATGCTATGTGAGGTTGACCTCCTAGGTCATTTGATGTCACCGGTACTACACACTCGAACGACTGGACCCAGCAGCCCAAGTTTTGGCACGGAAACTCACATGACCTCCAGTTCAGACATAAGCTATGTGAGGTTGACCTCTGAGGTCATTTGAGGTCACCGGTAAAACATGCTCGAACGACTTGACCCAGCAGCCCATTTTTGGCATGGAGACTCACATGATCTCCAGTTCGATCAAAGGCTATATGAGGTTGACCTTTGAGGTGGTTTGAAGTCACTGGTCAGAGGTCATTTGAGGTCACCGGTAACAGTAAACAAGTGCGCACAAATACTGTGCAATAGTCTGTGAAAGCTGAAATAGGAAGTTCCTGGACCTCTTATAATCCCTCTTCGAAAGCATAAGAGATACATGGTTTTTCTGGAGTAGAAAGATTGAACTACAACAATACAGGATTAGAGTGTTTGCCTTCTTGGCCCGGGCAACTCTGGGTACCCCTGCTAGTCATTTATAAAGACGAAAGTCAAACGACATTGTTATTAATATTTAAAGTTGTACAATGAAAGCTTGTTGCACAAGGGAATAGACAATAGCTGAAGACATAATCCCGATCATACAAAACCAAAATGAGTCATAAGAATGTTAAGTTTTGCACCCACAGGGGCGGCAAAATATAGTGCTTATCCCTAACTTTCACTCCCGTCCTCCCTCTGCTACTAACTAAGTTACTGTACTTTCTTAAGGAATGGGGTCCAGGCCTTGTGGGAGGAGTATTAGTCAAACGAAAATTTGTACCAAGGTACAGTAAACCTCTTCCCTGTGCAGGTTTCAGGCAAGGTGGGATCCCCGAGGGCCGCCCACCAGGGGGCAGCAGCTGCGGGAAGTTTTTAAATGAAGACTATGAAATATGCAAAAAGTAGTTAACCCTGGCCACATTGTGGGAAGGGTGGAACCACCTAGTGTCGTCCCTCACGTGAGTAGCGGTAGCCCCCAGGCGTCCCAGTAAAACCATTAGGCAAGCCTATACTTCTAAACCTAGGAACATGCAATTCAACGTATTGGTAGGCGTTTATCTCGGCCACATTATAGGCAGGGAGGGGATTCCTAATGGCCACCCCCCACGGACGTGCTGCCACCAGGAGGGACAACGCCATAGTTTTTACGTAGGCACGCGAATTTTTGCACAGTAATGAACCTTCACCTAGACCAGAGTTATAGAGGGCTGGACCCTCGGCGTTCGCCCCCCCACTTCTCCCGTGAAATATTATTTCACTCCCCTTACAATACTGAAGGGATGGGTGTAGCTAACAGAAGTGTCCTTTGCGCTGTTTGTAAGACCGATAAGGCATAGTCAAGGGAAACAGGGCTTCAAGCCGGATTTAAGGTGGGAGAAATGTGGCAGCGCCTGGCAATGAATCACTGCCTGACTTTGGAAGATTCTCCTGAGGGAGATAAATGGAAGAGGATGTGCCGGGATGAGGTGTGGGGGGAGGGAAAAGGGGAGGGAGGGAGGGAAGGAGGGAGGGGGTGAGGTGTTGGGAGAAAGGGAGGGGGCGAGGTGTGAAGGGAGGGAGCCAGCGAGAATAATGTGGGGAAAGAAAAAAACACCTAATATATGGGATAATTTATGAGTGACGTCAGGATGGAAAGAATGATAAAGAGGAAGTATATGAGCCAGAAAGGGTAGGATGGGCTAACTGTATAATGGAAACGATGGAAAAAAAATGCCCTTAGAATACATAATATCATAATTGTGTGATTGTGCACCTGCATGAAATGTTGCGTTAATCTGTGACGGCACGGAAAGAGAGTTAGTATCAATAGGCTCAGACAACTTGTCACACTTAGGAAGAGAAAGTCACGCTATGAGGGGGAAGTTGTTGCGTTGCACAGAAAAAAATTGAAAGAAACAAAGGAAAGACCAGAAACCCTGCAAATTTTTTTGTATCTTCTGGTGACACTGGGGTTAAGTTGTCTGTTATCACTGAAAAACAATTTTGAAGGATCACGTATCGTGAAAAATGCATGTTGGTGATGTGGGTAATTAAAAGAAAATTCTCAGGATTGAATGTTGAACTGTGCCCAGTACAACTGGAATACTGAAAAGGTCAGCAACAGGAGGTAGTCAAGAATAAGGTCCTGAAGATAGGGAAATGGGGGCCCCTACTCTCCCTGTCATCAGCTTTCAATCCTCCCAGAGATTCTTGTTCGTTTCCCTCATGTAATCATCTCTCCACAAAAGCAATAAATTATTGCATTCACAAGGGCATAACTCAACACAGATTCTTGCATTACCATCATGGCGTGCTTTTCTTAATGAAAAACTAATCACGGAAAGCTAAATCACTGTATTTACTAAATGAATGTTTCTGAGAATCACTCTAATTGGCTTTCTGCAACCTTATTACATCCTGCCATTAATGTGCACAATTATCAATTTTCCCAGTATAGATTATACTTAGTATATAATATGTGTGTGTGTGTGTGTGTGATTGAGGTCGGTTGTTTGTACTATCTATCTATCTATAGCCCGACGCCCTAATCCCGCAAAGGGTGGCCGCAGACAAAACGCCTCCAAGTCGCTCTGTCACCCACCATTTGACTACCCTCCCCCCAACTCACCCCCCCCTCCCTCATATACCTCTCAACTCCATCCCTCCACCTCATCCTCGGTCTACCCCTCCCTCTCCCTCCCTCCACCTCACCTACATACACCCTCTTAATCAGTCTTTCATTCTTCATCTCAACCACATCTACATCCACCCCACAAAGTTCTTTCACTTCTTCATTCGTCAACCTGTCCCTCCATGTCACTCCACATGCTCCTCTCAAGTAACTAATTTCCATTGCTCTCACTCTTGACTTGTTCCCCTCTTGCAAGGTCCACGCCTTGCTTCCATACGTCAGGGTAGGGATCACAATACTGTCATGCAGTGACTTCTTAGCTTCCATACTCACCTCCCTATTTCTCATCACTACTTTCAGTGAACCAACAACCTTCCTTCCCTGCTGTACCCTTTCACGCACTTCATCCCAAAAAGTTCCATCCTTACTCATCACACTACCCAAGTACTTGAATGCACTCACACTCTCCATATCCTCACCATCCAACCTCACTGTACATTCTGTGACTTCATTCCTCTCAAGCACCATAACTTTACTTTTGTGTACATTAACTTTCATCTTCCTCCTCCTACACACTGTCCCAGACTCATTAACCAAACCTTGCAACTCCCATTCATCTTCACTCAACAATACTGTATCATCAGCAAACAGCAACACCGGAATCTTCCAAATCTCACCCTCATTCATTAGAGCCACCCCCACACCCACTGCCCTACCTTGCACCTCCTTTACAACCCCTTCTATGTATATATTAAACAGCCATGGAGACATCACACAACCCTGTTTCAGTCCCACATTGAGATCAAAGAACTCACTTAGCTCACCATTCACTCGCACCGTAACCCTAGCTCCTTCGTACATACTCTTCACAGCAATTCAACAATTTCCCATCCACTCCATATATTCTTAATACCTTCCACATACCTTGGCTATCTGTTCTGTCATAAGCTTTCTCCAAGTCCATGAAGGCAGCATACACTTTCTTTCCCTTCTCTAGATACTTCTCCACTACACATCTTAGAACAAATATCTGATCTACGCACCTTTTTCCCTTCCTAAATCCCCCTTGTTCTTCTCCAACTAGTTCCTCTGTCATATGCCTAACCTTATCAATGAGTATTCTACCATATATTTTACCAGTCACACTAAGAAGGCAAATACCCCTATGGTTACCACATACTTCTCTCTCCCCTTTTCCTTTATATAAAGGAACAATTATATCTGATTTCCAGTCCTCTGGAACCCTTCCCTCTTCCCAAGCCAATTTTCACAACTTCCATATCCACTCCACAACAATCTCACCCCCATACCTCAGCATTTCACCATACTGTCCATCAATTCCTGGGGCCTTTCCCAAGCTGATCTTCATTGCTTCCACTACTTCCGTCCTACTGATCTCTTCCTCCCTCCTCTCATCTCTTCTTCTCCCAGCCATTCCCCAACCACTTATACTCGCACTGCTGTCACTCTCTACATTCAACAAATCCTCAAAGTGCTCCTTCCATCTCCTCAATTTCTCTCTCTTCTCCACCAACAGTCTATTATTCCTATCTTTCACTCCCCTACTATTTCCCCTTTCACACTGCCTTACTTTCTTTACCTCCTTCCAAAACAATTTCTTACTCTCCCTCCATTTCACACTCAGATTCCTCCCAAACTCTTCATCCACTTTCTTCTTACTCTCCTTCACCAGTCTCTTAACCTCCCTTCTCTTACTCATATATACCTCTCTCTTCTCTCTCTCATATTCTCCCATACCTCTACTCACTAACCATTCACTATATGCCTTCTTTTGTTCCATAGCTCGTTTCACCTCATCATTCCACCATGCTGTCCCTTGCACACCCTTGCATCTCCTCCTCACTCCACAAACCACCTCACATGCTGCACCTATCTCTTCCGTAAATATCTTACATACGTCTTCCACCCCTTCCATCTGTTCTAGCTCATACCTTCCCAATCTTTCTTCCACTATGCTCTTATACTCTGCCATTTTCTCACTATCTTGCAAATTCACCACTCTTCTCACAGGAGCTATTTCCTCCTGTCTTCCCCTTCGTCTCCTCAACCATTTTCATTGCAGCTTTACCTTGGCCATCATTAAGTGATGGTCCGAGACTCCATTCCCCCACCCTCTCCACATTCTTGCATCCAACACTTGTCTTCTCATTCGCTCATCCACACCCACGTAGTCTATCACTGCCTTTCGTTCAACAAGTTCACCATCCATCCTCCTCATTACTCCCCATGTATACAGGTGGTTCATCTAATGTCTAAAGTAGGTGTTGGCTATTGCCAACCCCTTACCAGCACAGATGTCCACCAAAGCACTACCATTCCCGTCTACGTCAGCTGGCACACCCCAGTGACCAACCACTCCAACCACTCGTACATTCCCAACTTTGCCATTCATGTCTCCAATCATAAACACTCTCTCACTCCTCTCAGATTTGTCCATACATGCTTCTACTCCCGCCCAGAACTCATCTTTCACTCTTGCCACTCCATCCACTCGTACATTCCCAACTTTGCCATTCATGTCTCCAATCAAAAGCACTCTCTCGCTCCTCTCAAATTTGTCCATACATGCTTCTACTCCCGCCCAAAACTCATCTTTCACTCTTGCCACTCGGTCCTCTGTCGGAGCATACACACATACAATCGCCCACGCTTGTATACCTACTTTCATCCTCACCCATACAATCCTTGCACCCACTGTTCCATACTCTCTTATATTCTCCTTCCACTTCTTGCTTATCATCAGACATACTCCCTCTCTTGCCCTCTCATTCTCATTAACTCCCGCACATATACCTAAACCATATTCCCATTCTCACATCCTTTCACCTTACCATTTAGTTTCAGTCAATCCTCATATATCCACTCTTGCTTCCTCAAGCACTTGAACAATCTCTCTCTCTTTCACTGTTTGCACACAGTTTATAATTTCTTTCAAGAGGGTTGAATCAGAGGTTTTCCATCCATAATAATTCCTCTTCTTTTGTCATCTCAGTCCCACTATCCTCTCCGAAATAAAACCACTTTCGTTTTCTATAACTATTGCAGTATACACTAAGCTTTCCTTTGAATTCTTTGTAATGCGTACCTCCACCTTTTCTATACCGTCTTTCCACTTGTTTTATGCATGAATTAGTCAGTATTCCATTCTTCACATGCAAAACAAAATGTATGCTAGTCTCTCCCATCTCCACCCACAATCGCCAATCTTATTATAGCTACTGATCCGAGCGTCTGTAAATGAATGTACAGTATTTGATTCAGAATATTATGGTAAGAGGGAAGAAATCTTATGCGGGGTGTTTTTCATCCACAAAATTATCATACTTGACCTGGTGACTTCGAGCTGTGGTATTTTAGCTGCCATACTTGCCGCATGTATAGAGGCAACCAAATCCAGCATGTGTCCCTAACTGTCACATTCAACAAGAAGCGGTATTAAGGCACAGCAATCCCGTCCCCGGCAGTCATTTTAGTGCTGACGTAGAAACACAACAGGATATCTAGTCAAAGATGTCACATATCAAATAAGGAGTAAATCGGGGAAAATTGACGATTTTATGCTCATTTGAAATTTTAAGCCCAACCCACCTGACACTGACCCCCCTACCACTAACTGATGGGTGTCCCTCTTGATGTAATGAGGCATGTTATAGGATGCAGATTTAAAAAATACACCTTTAAGTTTTGGATTCACTTTGATATGACGAATCTGAATGGAGTTAGGGCCAAAAATAACCGATGTTTTTATCATTTTGTGGGCCTACAGCCTGGGCCTGGGCCCAAAATTTAATCGGGTGATCAGAAGGTCATAGTCCAACATCCCTGTAATTTTAATCAAAATCGCACCAGTAGTTTTCGCGTAAAGTTGTTCACAGACAGACAGATAGACAGACACACAATCAAACAAACAAATAAACAGACAGGCAGACAAACCGAGTGAAAATAATACCCGTCCCGAGCCCCTCCGCGGCTGGGACGGGTAATGAATAATTGACTGTACTGCAACTTTTTGAAGGATGCCATCCAGGACTTATGGAAGAGGTGTTGAGTGGTTGGGGTATTAAGACATACATACTTACTAACATACACACACAGAAATACTCAGTGCTAGAGTACAAGTTAACCGCTTACCTCCGTCGTGCAGAAAAATCCGTGCATATGACACAAACAGGCAGGGCAAAATATTTCATACATACATACATACATACTGTATACAGTACACAGTACATGAGTCCTAGTCGACTTCTTACCTGTGTCATATCGGAATAGCCACAAGTATGAGACAGAGGGGCAGGGCAGAACACTGGTTACTTAGCTGTACTGGGATGGTTCGTGAACCATAAGGGTGTCATTTAAATGGTCTTTCTCCTTACAGTGCTGCAGGTTTGGGTTTCTTTTGCCTTTTTACACTGACGCAAAACACTGTATACTGTCGTATGCCCAGTGAATGTATCGCAAGAGTAAATCATATCACCACCCCAGTACCAAGTGTATTAACCTTTAGTGGAGGTGGATCCTCCTACACATCTTGGGAATGCATTCCATGTTGTCCAATATAACAAGACAGTCCGCTCAGAGATTGCAACACGTGCGCCCATCAACTGGTATAAGGGCCAAATATTTGACTGCCCTTGACCTTCATCTTCAACATATCACTCTCAGCATCGAACTACTTCATCCTTGCCTAACCCTTAACACTTCCACCAGCTTTGGTTCAAATCAAATGGTTAACTTTGGTCAGGTACCTTAACAATTTATTTCTTACTGTGGCCTTGACCTTTGACTGCTTTTTCTTAAATTCGAATCTCTTTATCATTGTTTTAACCTGAATCTTTCCACAAACCTCAGTCTACATCAAATAAAAACAGTTTAAGTTGACCATGTCTTGTGGCTTTGGCTGTTGACTTATTCTCAGAAACAGTAGGTCAGCTTCTCGGATGGCCCTCATCTCATCCACCAAGTTTAATCCAACTAAAAAAAAAAAAAAAAAAAAAAACAGTATTTAATTTGTCCACATACTAACACATGGATCGAACTTTGGCCTTGCTTGTGACCTTGACCTTTGATTGTTCAGCAAATTGAATCCCTTCGTTCCTGCCTGATCTGTAACTTTATCATTAGGTTTCGTTCAAATCAGCTCAAAACTGAGTCGACCTTTTCCTGTGACCTTTACCTTTGACTAACTGTTCTTAAAATCGAATAATTTTACTCTTGTCCTATGGTCACCCCTTCCACAGTTTCGTTTACATCAAGTTAAAGCTTTTTAAGTAGAGCTTGATCATTAATCTTCTCATCTGATCCATCCATCTCAGAAACAATAGCTTTGCTTTCTTGCTGGCCCTCAAGCCCTCCACCAAGTTTGGTCAAAATCGGATTGACAGTTTGAGTAATTTTGTTGAAAGCACACTCACGGGTAGAACGTCAGCCATGTTCTGTGAACTAGACCTTTGACTAATTGTTCTCAAAACTAAATCACTTTATTCTTGCCTTACCCTCAACCCTTTCACCAAGTAGAGTGTAAACTGGACAAAAACTGTTTCAGTTGATTCAGCGTCTCACCTACTGTTTTAAAAAATAATAGGTTTACTTATTCTCTGCCCCTCAACCCTTCCATAATGTCTGCCTAAAATCGGATATTTTATTGTGTTTTATATATAAATAAATAAATAAATAAATATATATAAATAAATATATATATATATATATATATATATATATATATAATATATGTATATATATATATATATATATATATATATATATATATATATATATATATATATATATATATATATATATATATATATATATATATATATATATACATATATATATATATATATAATATATATATATATATATATATATATATATATATATATATATATATATATATATATATATATATATATATATTGTTACATAGCCTATGATTTCATCATCCTTTGTGTAATTCTAACGTACAGTATGCTGCATGTTTGATCACGAGCGTGTTTAACCTCACTCTCCCCCTCCTCCCTTATAGTAGAGTAAGTCGTTCTTTCTGTTGTTCAGAGCAGGATTGTCAACTCTTTGTCCCCTCTGGCTTCATTTGCGCGTCCTTCTTACAAGTTGTATCAAGCTCTGCCGGCCCCTATATAATGAGCTCAGTCTCTACATTAATTGCCACTTAGATCTACTCCTCATTTTGTTCACATCTCTGTCCTCCCCTGTACAGTTGTTATTATTGTGAGTGCTCAGGAAGTCTCCAACCAGCTAGCAGCTGTGTAATTTGAGTATGAGTGTTATTACATTTTGTTCTTGTACTGTATAGCATAAGGTGTTAATTTGTAGGCCTAGGGAGGTTTTTGTGATTAATGTAAAGTTTGGATGTCAGTCATTATTAATAATATTTTGTATCTGTAATAATATTTCTTGCATTCACTCTGTATTATCTGGTATTTTCATTTTATCAGGGCTGACTTAGATAAATTTACTCTTGCTAATTTCGTGTAAATAAAGGCTATTGCAGTTAACCATATATTTAACCTGTTTTTTGCCATTACATTATCCTTATGAGTCCTGAATGCTTTGTTGTTAGTTTGAGCATTAAACTTTAACTTGTAATTTTACCTAACTCTTTTGTTTTGAACCTGGAACTTTACGGGACAGTAGTGATTTTTAGTATTCTCACTTAATGTGTACATTATCTTTCTCTGTTCCGTAACATAAATTGGCGACCTCTTATCAAAATATTCAGGATATTATCATAAGGATATTGCTTGATATTTTGTGACTGTGATTTATTCATGATGTCTACTATTACTACGCTTGATGAAGTCAAAGATTTTTTGTCAAATGTGCAAAAGTGTGTGATGTAGAAAACAGAACAAAGAATGAACTTAAGCTTGTTGCTCAACAATTGGGAATTGCTGTTCGCTCTCATCATTCTAAAGATCAAATTGTTGACATGATTAATGAAAGCTTGTTTAATGTAACTCCTCCAAATGAGCAAACGCAGATTGAATTAGCTAAGTTACAGCTAGCCCTGCAGGAGGCTCGTGTTAAGGAGGCTGAATTTCAGGCAAATGCTAAGGAGGCTGAGTTTCAGGCGTGTGCTAAGGAGGCTGAGTCTCAGGCTCGTATTCAGGAGGCACAAATTGAAATTGCTAGGATTCAGGCAGACCATGAGTATCGCATGAAACAAGGTGGAACTGGATCATCTAGCTCTGATGATTTTGATGTGGCTAAAAATGTTAAACTTGTCCCTCCTTTTAATTAATCTGATTTAACAAAGTATTTTCAGTTGTTTGAGAGGGTAGCTACAGGTTTTAATTGGCCAAGAAAGTATTGGCCAGTACTCCTTCAAACTGTTCTCACCGGTAAAGCTCAAGTAACTTATGCATCTTTGCCTCAGGATCAATGTGATAATTATGATGTAGTCAAGAGCTTGATTCTTAAGGCCTATGAGCTTGTTCCTGAAACCTATAGAGTAAAATTTAGGACAACTTATAAACAAGATAAGCAATCCCATGTTGAGTATGCAAAAATCAAAGAAGATCTGTTAGAGCAGTGGTTAAATTCTAAGAATGTGGATTCTGATTTTGACAAATTTAAGCAGATGATTTTGCTGGAGGACTTCAAAAGGTGTATTTATAAAGATGTAAGCCTATATCTTGATGAGAAAAGAATAGAAAATTTGTCTGATGCTGCAGTTTTAGGTGATGAATATGTTCTCACTCACAAGAGATATTCTAGAGAAAGAAGGAAAGCTGAGAGTAAGTACGTTGCCTCTACTCAGAGTACAGGTAACAAGAAAGAGAATAAGGATGATGTTTCTCAGGAAGTAAATACCAGCTTCACCTCTAGATTTCAGAAAAGTAAATGTACTTATTGTAGTAAGCTTGGTCATACTACGGAGAAATGTTTCAGGAGACAGCGTGATGTGAACAAAAAGGAGTTTTTAAATATTCAGTCAATTGGTCTAGTGTCCACCCTTGAGAGTTCCCAGAATTCTTTAACTGAGTTAACTGAACCTGCTTTGAGGGGTAAATTAAATCCTCATGATGAAGCTCCTCTTTTGAGCAGTAACGTGGGTGACACTCTCAAGAGTTCATGTGCTAATTTCCTGTCTGATCGTTTTGTCAGTCCTCTGGACAGTAATGACAGGAAATCAGTTAAAATATATCGTGATACAGGTGCTTGCCAATCCCTTATGCTGACCAATGTTCTAGGCTCTAATGTTAATTCCTCTGATGAAACTGTAATCTTACAAGGTCTAGGGAATAATTACTTTTCTGTCCCTCTGTGCAGAGTGAACTTAGAGTCTGGTTTTGTTAATGGTTCCGTTATGGTTGGGTTGGTTGAGACACTCCCAATGTCAGGTGTAACTTTCTTACTTGGAAATGATATTGGTGGAAGTCAAGTGTGTCCAGCTCCTCAGTTGTCTAGTGAGCCAGTGGCTGCGACCCAGGATTGTGATGTCCCTGATGTGTTCCCTGCATGTGCTGTCACTAGGGCTAAGTCTAAAGTTACTGGTGACTTAGAGGATGGTGATGATGATGATGTTATCCTAGCTGACACTTTTCTTGCTAATTTGGACCACTCACCAGATGAGGCAGTACCCCGTAGTGTTGATAATTTGTCTCGTCAAGAGTTGGTTGAGTTGCAGGTTGCTGACCCTGAGTTGAAAAGTCTAGCTAACTCTGCTTGCAGTAAGGAAGAGTCAGCAGGTGCTTCTACTTGTTATTATATAAAGTCAGGAGTACTTATGAGGAAGTGGAGACCCCCAACAGCATCAGCCGACTGTGAATGGGAGGTTGTACATCAAGTTGTCATTCCTCGTGTTTGTAGGCAGGATATCATTAGAGTGGCTCATGATTCCAGTTTGGCAGGGCACCTTGGAGTAAGGAAGACTGTGGCACGCATTTTGAAACACTTCTACTGGCCAGGTATCTTCAGGGATGTTTCCTGGTATTGTAAGTCTTGTCACACCTGTCAAGTTGTGGGGAAGTGTAATCAGACCGAAAAGGTTGCACCTCTAGTTCCCATTCCTCCTTTTGAGGCGCCTTTCACCATGTGTTGGTGGATATTGTGGGCCCTCTTCCTAAGACTTCTTCAGGGTTTTCTTGTGTGTTGACCCTGATTGATTTGGCTGCTCCTTGTCCTGAAGCCATTCCACTTAGAAATATCTCAGCAAAGAACGTGGTTAAGGAAATGCTGGGGTTCTTCACAAAGTTTGGTCTGCCCAAGGAGGTACAGTCAGACCGGGGAAGTAATTTCATGTCAAACGTTTTCAAGCAGTCTCTGAAAGAGTTGGGCATCACCCAGATCACGTCTTCAGCTTACCATCCCCAGACCCAAGGAGCATTGGAGAGATATCATCAAACACTCAAATCGATGCTCAAGAAATACTGTTTGGAACATCAGAAAGACTGGGATAAAGGTCTTCCATTCGTCGTATTTGCCGCAAGAGAATCTCCAAATGAATCACTGGGCTTCTCACCTTTTGAACTACTGTTTGGCCATGAAGTAAGAGGACCCCTTAAGCTACTCAAGGAATGCTGGCTGTCGGAAGAAGATGACGTCAACCTGCTGGAGTATGCGATGAAGTTCAAAGAACGGCTGTCCACTGCTTTACAGCTGGCGAGAGAGAATTTAGGAGCTGCTCAGGAGAAGATAAAGACTTGGTATGATAAGAAGTCCAGGTTACGCCACTTTCAGCCAGGAGATCAGGTTTTGATTCTGCTGCCAGTTCATGGGCAACCTCTTCAAGCCAAGTTTAGTGGTCCTTATTTCGTGGAGAAGAAACTCAGTGATGTCAACTATGTCATCGCCACACCAGATCGTAGAAAGAACAAGCAACTTTGTCACATCAACATGCTAAAGTTATATCACAGGCGGGACGAAAATAACCCAGTCTGCACTGTAGCTGTTCCACCCGAGTCTGCAAGTGAAGTTCTCCCATGCAGCATGAGCCTGAGTGATAGTTTGGGGAAGAATCCTGATATCATGAATGATCTCCAGACTAAGCTTTCTCATCTGCCTCCCGAGGAAAGGCAGGAGTTTTCGGCATTACTGCAGGAGTACCCGCAAGTGTTCCGTGCCACTCCAGGAAGAACCACTGTGTTGATGCACGATGTCGATGTTGGAGACGCAAAGCCAATTAAATTGCCTCCTTACCATGTGAACCCAGTGAAAGTTCCTCTCATCCAGAAGGAGCTTGGCTACCTGTTGGACCACAAGATGATTGAGCCCTGTCAGAGCGAGTGGAGTTCTCCTGTCACTCTAGTCCCTAAGCCAGGTGGGTCACAGCGGCTTTGCATCGACTACAGACGTGTTAATCAGATAACCAAAACAGACACTTACACTCTCCCTCATGTGGAAGATTGCACAGACAAGATCGGAAAGGCTAGGTACATAAGTAAGTTTGATTTGTTAAAGGGATACTGGCAAGTACCTATGACTGAACGTGCTAGGGAGATCTTATGTTTTGTAACACTAGGAAAGACTTTTGCATGTTCTATAATGCCATATGGTATGAAGAATGCACCAGCCACATTTCAGAAGCTCATGAATGTTGTAACATAGGGTTTGGCAGGGTGTGTTGTTTATATTGATGATGTATTAATCTTCAGTGACAACTGGAAACATCACCTATGCCATGTCAGTAAATTTCTTGAGCGTTTGGTTCAGGCTAATCTTGTAGCTAATTTATCAAAGTGTGAGTTTGGTCAAGCTAAAGTTCAGTACCTTGGGTACGTAATTGGTGATGGACATGTTGCACCACCAGGAGCTAAGGTTCAGGGTATAAGTGATCTTCCCAGACCTAAAAGTAGGAAAGAGCTACAAAGATTTTTGGGAATGGTAGGTTATTACAGGAGATTTGTTCTTAACTTTTCAATTCTTGTGTCACCACTTACAGACCTACTGAAAAAGGGAGTTAAATTTGTCTGGACCGATAACTGTGAATCCTCTTTCAGCAGACTTAAAGCTATCCCATTAAGTCAGCCAGTGCTCGCTACTCCAAATTTTGCTAAGCCTTTTAAGATGGCTGTTGATGCAAGTGATACAGGAGCTGGGGCTGTTTTGCTGCAAGAGGATGATCAGGGTATTGAACACCCTGTATCTTATTACAGTAAGAAGTTCACTCCACCTCAAAAGAACTACTCAACTATTGAGAAAGAGCTTTTGGCCTTGATTTTGGGTTTACAGCATTTTTCATTTTATTTGTGTTCTGGTTTTAACCCCATAGTCATTTATACCGATCATAACCCACTGAAATTTCTAAGTAAGTTTAAAGATAAAAATCAGAGATTGACAAGATGGAGTCTACATCCTCATGAGTATTCATTAGACATACAACATGTCAAGGGGAAAGAAAATGTTATTGCAGATTGCTTATCTAGACTTTAGACTGATTGTTTTAGAGTAATAAGAAATTTCCTTTGTAAACTTCTTTTTTCTTTGTGGGGAGGTGTTACATAGCCTATGATTTCATCATCCTTTGTGTAATTCTAACGTACAGTATGCTGCATGTTTGATCACGAACGTGTTCTACCTCACTCCCCCCCCTCCTCCCTTATAGTAGAGTAAGTCGTTCTTTCTGTTGTTCAGAGCAGGATTGTCAACTCTTTGTCCCCTCTGACTTCATTTGCGCGTCCTTCTTACAAGTTGTATCAAGCTCTGCCGGCCCCTATATAATGAGCTCAGTCTCTACATTAATTGCCACTTAGATCTACTCCTCATTTTGTTCACATCTCTGTCCTCCCCTGTACAGTTGTTATTATTGTGAGTGCTCAGGAAGTCTCCAACCATCTAGCAGCTGTGTTATTTGAGTATGAGTGTTATTACGTTTTGTTCTTGTACTGTATAGCATAAGGTGTTGATTTGTAGGCCTAGTGAGGTTTTTGTGATTAATGTAAAGTTTGGATGTCAGTCATTATTAATAATATTTTGTATCTGTAATAATATATCTTGCATTCACTGAGTATTATCTGGTATTTTCATTTTATCAGGGCTGACTTAGATAAATTTCCTCTTGCTAATTTCGTGTTAATAGAGGCTATTGCAGTTAACCATATATTTAACCTGTTTTTTGCCATTACATTATCCTTATGAGTCCTGAAAGTTTTGTTGTTAGTTTGAGCATTAAACTTTAACTTGTAATTTTACCTAACTCTTTTGTTTTGAACCTGGAACTTTACGGGACAGTAGTGATTTTTAGTATTCTCACTTAATGTGTACATTATCTTTCTCTGTTCCGTAACATAAATTGGCGACCTCTTATCAAAATATATATATATATATATATATATATATATATATATATATATATATACTCGCTTGCGCGCCGCTGTTAACACCCGCTCTCACTCTGCATGAGCGGGTGCATTCATATTAGGCCTAATGATTCTCTGCCATGGAATATCTGATGGTTGGAAACTTAATGAACCGTGCGCAACATTATCAACTGAACGTAACAGCAACTTTACATATTTGATTTTTTAAATGAAAGTGACAGTACAGCTATTAAGTAAATGAAACAAATCTTTGCATCAGGCTATTAGCCACAGCTCCCTGACTGTCCTTCAGGCCACTAAAAGATAAATGTTTGTTCTCTTGACACGTGATTTTTCTTTCGTGCCTCCCTCTCAGAGCCAGCCAACGCAAGGTTGACACCTGGAAATGGTCTGGCCCTATTCTGTGTTTTGTGGCTGAGAATATTAAATGCAAAACACCCATTATCTGTGTTTCCAGTCCTACGTTTTGTAAGTAAATAGGGCATTATGCATGAGTGAAGTGGTGCTGTAATTGGTTTAGGGACATTTAAATTGTAATTTTTCGATGATGTGTATTTGTTTGGCTCTCCTAACTCATTTTAATTTGCTATTTTCTTCATTAGCTAAATTTATCTTGCAAACTGGTTTTAACTGGACAAATGTATGTTTTCCAGAAAGAGAGACAATTGTACTGAACTGAGCATGACACCAATATAAAAGGAAGATCCTTAAGTTAATAATCTGGTACAGTAATAAACATAATAGAACAATACAAACTGCAAAGTGAAGATAATATCTATCTGTCAGTCTGTCTACGGCCAGACGCCATAATCCCGAAAGGAGTGGCTGTTTACCTTTTAGCTGTTTTACTGGGAGGGGCATTAACCCTCCGCCAACCCACTTGTTGACAAGTATGGAACACGTATGGATTGGTTATAAGGTTACCACCCAGCGCTGTAAATGGTTTCCTGGATTAGAGGAAACCATTCGGCGTGTCACTCAATTTAAAGCCACCTGAAAAGGAGAAAAAGAGATCTAAAAAGTGACAGGGGATAGAAATAGGAAGAAAGGAGGACACATACAGAAAAATAAAGACAATGATCAAGAAAGATGTAGGCAGCTTTACACAAGGTGTGTGGATGATGTTCGGCACCACCTACGACAAACAGTATGTCAAATAAATATCACGCTGTTCGTATTCTTTTGCCCATTTGGCGCCATGGAAGTATCGTATTTTACTTAAATAAATTAGTTGCTTAATTTTCTAATAGTCTATAAACACCTGGCAAGTGTCTGAGTGAAGTGGATTTATTGGTTGATAGTCATGAAAAAGAAGAAGGGACTAAAATGATAGAAGCTTCTAGAGGGATAACTGGAGAAAAGTAATAGTTGCTGAGTCAAGTATCAAAGGAATCCCCCACCAATATGAGGACGCAGAGGGTACTTAGAGGGATTGAGAGAAGAAATGTGTGGACAGGGAAGGGGCTAAGTGAGGGAGCAGAATGTATTTGGAACTTCAGGCCTTTCGCTTCGCCACTATAATGACAGCATAAACCTGTTTCCTTCATAGCGCCAGCAGTTCAGCACAGACGGGGCAAAAACCCAGATTTCCGCCATGTCGTTTATGCTCTCGTGCATTGCAGTTACGAGGGGTCCAGGGACCTTGTTACTTTGGTTCTAGCAAATACTGTTGCTGAGGATTTTTATATCTTCTTTTTTTACTTTCTTATCATCTTTCTGCTTTATAATGAAAATATACAAAACATCTGGATTCTTATCCTCACAGAACAAATAAAATATGATTATTCTCAAAGGAGAAAATCCTTGAAAAATGAGTTTCTTATCCTGTTTACCCACCTAACGATCTTTAGCACATTAGAAATGTGGAAGTATGCTCGTATGTTACACACAAACATATCAGAGGAGAGTGATGGTGTCAGGGTTGTGTTTAATGGTCATTAACAAAAGTAACTCAGATGTCAGTAAATCTCTAGGCACTGAATTTAATACTTCGTTTGTTTTATTACCGTTAAGTCACCTTTACTTACATCATGATACGCCTGGGTTATAAAAGGCATGTGAACTTACAACTCTTGTTTTTGGAGAAAGTTGAAACTTATGAACCCACGTCCATACTACCCAACTAACATCATCTGAGAGCTGCACTACTGATTCCAGCTTAACGATCTTCGTGCTCACCATTTTATGTCAAATGGATTGGGTGAAAAGACGAAGGGAAAGACAGAAGGAAGCAGTTCCTATAAGAGGAGTAGAAAGAGTGCAGGAGAATGGAAACAGAGATGAATGCAGGGAAGAAGAGGCTGGGTAGAGAGGATGTATGTAGCAGATGTAGGAGGAGGAAGGCATGTGTCATATACTCGCAAAAAAAATCTGTGCAGCATGTGAGGTAGTACGTGGGGCGAAGAGGAGACCTAAGGGAGGGTGCAAAGGACGGCATGGTGGAATGACGAGGTGGAATGAGCTGTGGCAGAGAAGGATAAAGCATATAATGACTGGATAGTAAGCAGAGGAATGGACGATATGGAAAGACAGAAAAAAGTTATATGCAGGGAGAAGGAGAGAGATGAAAAGACTAGTATGAGAGAGTAGGAAAAAAGTGATTGAGAAGTTTGGAAGAAATCTGAGCGCAAAGTGGAGGAAATCTAAGAAACTTTATTGGAAGGAGGTCAACAAGGTAAGACAGGGTGACAACGTAAACAGGAGAGTGAAAAACAGAAATGGCTGAATGTTGGTAGAGAAGGGAGCAAAAGTAGCAGATGTAAAGAACACGTTAAAGAATTGTTGAATACAGAGAACGAAAGTAGCGCAGGTATAAATGACTGAGGAATGGCTGGAAGAAGAAGAGAGGTGATTACGGAGGACGACACAGTAGAAAGTATTAGAAACAACGAAGAAACATTAAATAGGGAAAGCCCCAGAAATAGAAGGCGTGTGTGGTGAAATATTGAAATACGAGGGTGTTTGTGATAGAGGGGATATCGAACACATGCAAGTTGGCCTGGGAGGAAGGTACAAGTAGGGTCCTGGAGGGCTGGACATAAAGAGTATTTTTTTAATGCAAGAAAGAAAGAACCAAAGGCCAGAAGCCCGTAAACCGTTCCCTCCAAGAAAAAAAGCAAGAACAATACAAAAGAGAGCCAAATTCAAGATCTGATCATTTCAAGATGCCTGGGCACACTGCGTTTGAAAGACTGGAGATCATAACTTGCTGGAAATACAAACAGAGGAATACAGCTCCAGAGTTGACCTGTTGCATAAATGAAGGACTGAGAGTAACGATTAACTCTTGCATTAGAGAGTTGGACAGAAAAGGAATGAGAGTTTGTTGCTAGACGGATGCTACACCAGTCAAAGAGGTGGAGGGATGCAAGCAGACAATTCAGAGGAGCAGCAACCATAGAAATAGTGATAGAAAAGAGATAAAGATGCAACAGTGCGGCGAAGAGACAGAGGTTGAAGGAAGCCAGTAAGAGGAGGAGAGTTGATGAGATGAGAAGCTTTTGACTCCACCCTATTGAGAAAAACTGTATGTGGGGAGCCTTCCCACACATGAGAGTTGTACTCTAAACAGTGGCGAATAAAGCCGTGTATAAAGTCAACAACTGTGCAGGGGTAAATAAGGTACGGAGTCGGCTTAGCACACCGAATCTCTTCGAAGCAGAATTTACAAGAGATGTAATATGATCTTTCCAAGATAAGTCCCGAGTGAACGAAACCACAAGCATGTTCAAGGATGATGCAGGATTGAGCCGGATATTATTAAACCTTAGAGGGTACACCTGTGGAAGACTGTTTCGGGTTGATAGGTGTAAAAACAGAGTTTTTGATGCATTAATAACAACAAGATTATTTTTACCCCAGTCAGAGATACGTGCCAAGTCAGACATTAGGTGTGCCATAGTTTCATCCCTTGTTTGTTGAAGTAACTGCTGAGATGGGCGTTGCGGGAACCGAATGGAAAGGTGAAGGGTGGAATCATCAGCGTACGAGTGGATAGGGTTAGATGTACAGCTAAGAAGGTCATTGATGAATAAAAGGAAGAGAGTTGGTAATAGGACAGAGCCCTGAGGAACACCACTGTTGATAGATCTAGGAGAAGAACGATGGCCGTCTACAACAGCGGCTATAGAACGACCAAAAAGGATGCTATAGATGAAGGCACAGATAGAATAATGGAAACCGTAAGAGGGCAGTTTGGAAATTAAAGATTTATATCAGACTCGATCGAAAGCCTTTGAGATGTCAAGTGCGATGGCAAAGCTTTCGCCAAAGTCCCGAAAGGAGGATGACCAGGAGTCTGGAAGGTAGATGAGAAAAACGCCAGTGGAGCGTCCCTGACGGAACCCATACTGACGATCAGAAAGAAGGTTGTGATAGGAGAGATGCTTTAAAATTTTTCTGTTAAGAATTGATTCGAAAACTTTTGAGACACAGGATGTTAAAGCAATTGGACGATAGTTAGAGGGTTGGGAATGGTCACCCTTCTTTGGGACTGGCTGAATGACAGCAAACTTCCAGCAAGAAGTTGACATAAAGGCGAAAGAGTTTACCTAGGCATGGTGTAAGGACTGAAGCACAGTTCTTGAGGACCACAGGAGGGACTCCATCATGCCCATATGCCTTGTTCACTTATATATTACAAAGGAAAGGGGAAAAGAGAAGTATGTGGCAATCATTGTGTTATTTATCGTCTTAATGCAACAGGAATATTATATGGCAGAATACTTATGAAAAGAGTTAGGTTAACAACCGAGGAATTAGTTGGAGAAGAGCAAAGGGGTTTTAGGAAGGCAACAGGGTGCGTAGATCAGATTTTTGTCTCAAGATGTTTAGTGAAATTGTATGAATTGAAGAGAAAGAACTTTATGCTGCCTTCACAGATCTGAAGAAAGCACATGACAGAGTGGATAGACAGGTTATACAGAAGAGATAAAAACAAAATAAAGAGAGTAGATGGGAAGCTGACGAATGCTGTTGAGAGAAGTATGAGGGCGCTTGGGCTGTAGAGATGGCGGATACTGAATTAATTGATTTTCTATTTTCTGAGTGTTGGGCTGAAGCAGGGGAGTATCATGTCTCCGTGGCTGTTCACTTTGTACATGGATAGAGCTGTGAAGGAGACACTAGGTAGGGCTATGGATGTTGGAGTGTCTCTGATCAGAAAAGGTTAGGTGTGCAATCGTTTTAAAGACTACTGATGATTGCTGATGATACTGTACTGTTAAGTGAAGATGAATGCGAACTTCAAGGATTAGTGAATGAGTCTGGGAGTGTATGTAGGAAACGGAATCTAACAGTCAGTGCAGACAGGAGAAAAGCTATGGTCTTTGAGAGAAGTGAAGTCACAGCATGCGCAGTGCAGAGAGATGGTGAGGAAGTTGAGAACGTGAGTGCAATCAGGTACTTAGGTAGTGTGGTGAGTAAGGATGGAAGTTTAGTGGATGAAGTTCTTGAAAAGGTGCAACAGAGTAGAAAGGTTGCTGGTTCACTTAACCTGCCCCGTCCCGTCGAAATGGGTAGATTGCAACGATTTGCATTTGCCAGTCCCGGCGATGTACCAGTACATCGTGCAATTGCAATTTGCATAATTTCGACAATTTTCAAATTTCGCGCTTGATTTGCGGTACGTACCCTCGCATGACCTTCCCCTACCTGCCACCAGGCGGGGACACTCGGCGACCCCGCGCGACCCGCACTAGCTAGCCCACCACTCGTCCACTCACCTGGTAGCCATGGTCCTGCTCAGACATGGCTAAGAGAGGTCTCTCAGACAGCGAAATTCAAGTCGCCCTGGACGCCTTTACCGGCGACAGTGATTCCCCACTGGACGACGAGGATATGGACAAGGATTATGTGCAGCCAGAGGAGGAAGAAACCACCAGCAGTGACGAGGAAGTTCCGTCTCCCAGGAAGCGGCAGTACGTGACCTACCGTGCTGCTAGAGAGGGGCAGGAGGCAAAGAAGGCACGTGCAATATCCTATCCCTATCCCCAGCGTGATTTGGAACCAGAATTCGAGGACGAGGACGAGGACGGAGCCGTGGGACGTGCTGCCACGTGGTATGGATGGGAGGTGATTACACATCGTGGCCCAGAGCGCACACCACGTCGTATGAGCAGGTATGGGCCTAGCATTCTGTTTGGGGAGCTAGGAAGTCAAGTGGAAGGAGTGGGGAGTGAAAGGGAAAGTCCAGGGAGGATTACGGAAAGTGAGAGTGACGTGAGTGAGTCATTGCTCCCCCTACGTAGTGTGAGGCGGCGTAGTGGATCACGTGGGCCAGTGCGGGTGCGTTCCTTATCACGTGGGGTTGTGAGGGAGGGGGAAGGTGGGGAGGAACCACTCCAAAGCACGTCTTATGCTCCCCAATATCCCCTAACACGTGGTCGAGCTAGGTTGCGTGAGAGAGCACGTGGTGTTGTTATGGAGGGGGAAGGTGGGGAGGAACCACTCCCCAGCACGTCTTCTGCTCCCCAATATTCCCCTACTTCATCCCCACAGCCCCCTAATGTTCCTCAAGGCCGTAAGGGAAAGGGTAAAGGCAGAGGGAAGAGGAGTGACAGTGGGGAAGCCCTCCGCACTCCTTCTCCCCCACCTCCCCAACCAGGATCTCCTCCCCACCCAGACGAAGGCAGTGATGGGGCTGATGGGGACGAGGGATTTGTGTCGTGGGATTGGGAGGATGGGAGTGATTTTTCTCCCCTCATTCACCCCTTCACTGAGCAGGGGCGATCTGGCTGCATTGCACCAGGAATTCACCGTAATTCCACCAGGTTGGATTTTTTCCACCTGTTTTTCAGTGAGGCATTTGTTGATCAGATTGTATACCAAACAAACCTGTTTGCAAGCGCCCAGCGCCTAGAGAGTGAAAGATTGGGAACAAGGAGTAGGCATTCTATGATCTATGATTACCCTGTCTCCCTTCCAGAAATGTTCTTGTTTTTTGCCCTGGTCCTTTTGGTGGGTATTATAAGAAAGAATAGAATTCCTGCTTACTGGACTAGGGACCCTGTTATGTTTACCCCCATATTTGGTCAAGTGATGAGCTGTAATCGGTTTCAACAAATTCTAAGTCGCCTCCATTTCTATGATGCTCATGACCCTGCAAATGCAAACAACACTGATAAAATGAGGCGAATTCGGTTGGTCTTTGATCACCTCAGGCAAACCTTTCGTTCCTCATTCTATCCGTATAGAGACCTCGTCATAGACGAGAGTCTCGTGTTGTGGAGAGGCAATATTTCATTCAGACAGTATATACCCAGCAAAAGGCACCGTTTTGGGTTCAAGATCTTTGTTATGTGTAACTGTAGGACTGGATACATGCAAGACATAGTCTTGTACACCGGTGCACAGACAGACATAATAGAAGATCGAAGTATTGAACTGTCGGGAGCAGTGGTAAAGACGATGATAGAAGACTACCTTCATCGTGGTCACGTTCTCTACCTCGACAATTGGTACACTAGCCCTCTTCTCGCTCGTTATCTTCACACACATGAAACGGGAGTCTGTGGAACCGTAAAGGTGAACCGGCGTCACATGGCCAAGGTAGGGCGGAAACTTGCAAGGAATGAGGTTGTCCTTGCAACAATGTGGAACCACAACAGAGAAGTAAGCCTCTTGTCCACGGTTCACCGCCCCTTGATGCACCGTACTGATTCAGTAGATTACCGTAGCGAGAGCAGGCGTCGTGTTTGGAAACCTGAGTGTGTTATGGATTACAATATAAACTTGCGCCTCGTGGACCAGTCAGACTCCATGATATCGACGGTAGAGTGTGCCAGGACCACGATGAAGTGGTATAAAAAACTGTTCTTTCACTTGCTAGATATCACTGCTCTGAATTGCCACCACCTTCACGCCATGACCACAGGAGTTCAGGAAACATTTGAAGGGTTTGTGAGGGAGCTCACAAGAGATATCTTTGCAAAAGTATGCTGTTGAAAGGCCCCAACATCGCACCCGCACTGCCCACATTCCCCAAACTCCCCAGAGAATATCCGGCCGCCATTTCCCCACTCCTATCCCTCCCCAGCCAAACAGACCTAGGCCCCAGCGCAGGTGTCACGTGTGCAGTAATTCCCAGGTGAGACTCACGACACAGAGGAAGGACACCCGCTATGAGTGTGACGTGGGTCTGTGTATTCACCCATGTTTTAGTGAATATCACACGTTGATGCAATTTTAGTATGGTGTGAATGCGAAAGGACGCTGAAATTATGAGGTAAATGCGACAGACAAACGCTCAGTGAAATTATCAGTCATGTTGATCTCCAAATATTAGTATAAAGTGCATACGGGTAGAACATAAGTGAAAACATTGTATGTAAGTATATAAATCTGCCCTAAGTTGAAACTTACATAGCGAGGGTTTTATGATGCGATATTCTGTCGCTCAGTTCAATAAATACGGCCCGTAATTATATAATTATTATTATGGGAAATTCTTACGGGTATAATGTAAGTTCAAATTATTGTATGTGATGATATATACTCTAAGTCAAATATTCATAGCGTGTGTATAGAGATGCGATTTCCTGACGCTCAGTTGAATGAATAAGGCACGTATTAGTCAAAATAAAAGTCAGCAAGTGATAAAGTGAATAATTAGTATATAAGTGTGTGAGTGAATTAGTATATAAGTGTGTGAGTATTATGTTTGTCGAAACATTCCTTGCGAGGGTTTTTTCAGGCGATATTCTCACGCTCACTTGATTAAATAATGGCAGTAAGTATGTACAGTGCATTATAGGGGTGTAAACGTGTGTAATGTAAGTGGGAAATTATAAGTGGAGTGAATAAATAAAGTAGATGATGAAACACGAGTGTTTGAGATCGTGGTTTCTATGTGAATATGCGCTAGCATATCGCTAAATGCCCTCGTAATGAATGAAAATAATTGAAAACCTTTACAGTGGTGGAGGAAAGGTTCTATGTAAAGGGGAAAATAATTGGAAAGTGATAAAACAATTTGGTATGTTGAAATACGAGTCATAGCGAGTGCGCTTACTAAGCTGATGTGCGCTATACTTATGCTGCATGTCATCATAATGAATGAAAACATCTGAAAACACTTACAAACAGTTGTAATTGGTAAAATGTCATTGAAACACAAGTATACAAGTAGAAAAAATTATAGGTTGACTCATACCAGACACTTAGCATATAGCATGTTACGACTCGGACCAAACTCGCAATGCTCGCGCGATGGTACAATGCTTATTTTTCATATATATGTGTCTGAAATTCATTATATTGTTACTGTTATTGTTTATTAGTTCAAATTCAATAAATATAGAGGTGTTGTGGGTTGTTTCTCCCATTATTCCTTACCATAGAAAACGTAAACGCATATCCAGCCCATTAGAGAACACCATACCTGCGGGGGGGAACCGCACCTGTACGGACCACTTATAGACCGCGGGAACCACTCTCTTTGTGATTTTCCTTCGTTTCTCGACCTAAGCGGAAGTTTTAGCAAAAAAAAAAAATTTCCAAAAAGGCTCGGGACTGGGGGATGTCATAGGTGCGGAAAACCTCGGGACGTGACTGGTTAAGGCAGTAATAAGGAATAGGGACGTTTGCAGGGAAGTAAAGAAGTTGCTGCATGACAGTAAGTACTGTGATCCCCATCTATCTAACATACGGAAATGAAACCTGGATCCTATCGCAGGGACACAACTGAAGAGAGATAGAGACCAGCAGAAATTAGTTGAACATGTTACATGGGGATACAGACAGAAATGGGGGAAGTAAAGGAACGTTGTGGTGCTGATGTTGATGTGACTTAAATTAAGAGAACGACTTTGATATGGCTTGGCCATGTGGGAAGGCTGAAGAATGAGAGACTAACCAGTAGAGTGTATGTGAGTGAGATGGAGGGGGGGGAACCAAAAATGATATGGAGGGAGGGAGTGGGGAGCTAAATGCGAAAGGAGTGTGTGAGTTGAATAGAGGGTAGCCAAATGACAGAGGAGTGGGTGACGTGGAAGATTTGTTTGTGCCCACCCGTGCGGGGTTAAAACGTCTGGGAACAGATCGATAGATAGATAGATTAAACAGATAGACAGATACCAGTTCTCAGCCTACTGATAACTCCATTGTGTTCCCACTTCCTACATTAATATTAAAGTTATCGTTTAGGAAATTTGGACTCTATTACCATGAACAACAAGCAGCAAGATGGGGACAAGAATGCTTCTGAATATACATATACACCTTTACTGTGACAGACATTATTGATTGCTATGTGAACTAAAAAGACTTGTACAACATGATGCGCAACGAACGCCATCTCTCTGTATGTTTTCGCACAATTAAAGCAGTTATTAATTAAGGCACTGAAAATCAGCAACTAATGTATTCATGAATACTGAGTAGTTATTTAGGAATACTAGAAGCTATACCAGACTATGAAAGTACAGTAAATCAGTGTTACCCAGAGTTTAAAGATGGCAGAAATTAGCATCAGTGATGTGTCGTTGTGACGGTCAGCTGTTGGTAACACAGGTGTGTTCTGTGTTATCCCTGCTAAAACGATGGTAAGAAACGGTGCTTAGACAAAGCGTTATCCATACAAGCCCTTGTCCAGGTTGAAGAGATGTGAACGGAAGCTAATTGTAAACTACATTATGGCCAAGCTCGTTTCAACTTGCATTCACTTTTTTTTTTATCCTTTCTTTTCTTTTTATTTATTTATTTATTTATTTATTTTTTTGCTGAATTTATAATTCCTGTAAATTTTGCTAATAATTTCCAGTGCCCTTATTCCTCTGCGCAAAGTAAATAAAGCTTTTTGTGTATAATCTTACTCTTTTTTTTTTTTTCTGCCGGTAGGCAAAATACACTTTCTTCTTCTGTGCTCTTTTCCATTGCAAATTAATGTTAAGAAATGCACAGAAATTAGTGTGGGACAAATTGCAGCAGGGCTGCCATTAACAATGATGAACATTTTATGACGGATATCTTTCATAATCGTATTAATTTATTTATGACATTCAGATTCTATAGAAAAAACACGATGTTATTAAATATTGTATAATTCTTCTATGATACCCAAATTCTGTGGAAAAAGCATTTGTTACTAAAGAACAATAGTTTGGTTTACTAATGTCGAAGGTGGCGATTAGAGGACAATGGGTCAATTCGAACCCGAAACTCATCCGGCCCCAAAGCCGGTTGAGTTTCGGGTTCGAATTGATTAGGTTAACAGGAATGATCGATTTGTGATGGATTAACTCTGAAACCAAATCACCCTGAAAGTCTGATATCGTGGGTGGCCGCTTGCTATTTTTTGCGTTTAAAATTGGTGATGTAAAGTTAACTTCAAAATTATACATTTTAGGAAATTTTTAAAGCTATCATGATAATTACGTTACACTTTATTGGGGACAAAATACAACTGTAAATTTTATGCATGAGGCTTGTCCTGCAGTTTCCCCTGAATGTGACAGAATTCACTGAACTGGAAAGCCTTGCCAACGTTTCAGTAACTGGAAATCAAATAATTTTCAAAAGCAAATACTTTGGAATCAAATACTTCGTGATGATTTTTATTTCGTGTTATTTTTATCCATGTTTGTTTTCCCGACGCGTGCTGTTTCACTGGTGTAATGGCGGATACGCACTAAATCATTCATCCTTCATTGCCAGACGCCATGTATCCCAAACGGGGTGGCCAACGGCTTAGAGTTAATTGTTTTACAGGGAGGGGCACTAATCCTCCACCAACCCCACTTGACACGTAGGGATGCCAACAGCATCTGGTGTTCCCAGGCGGTCACCCATCCAAGTACTAACCAGACCCAACGTTGCTTAACTTCGCTGATCGGACGGGAAGCGGTGTACTCAACGTGGTATGGCCGTTGCTACGTAAATTTCCAAATTAATTTGGTTTTTCATTTCGGCGTGTTATGTAAAGTTTGGTAAGGTTAGGTTTTATTAGGCTAGGTTTATTTAGATAAGGTTAGGTTTTGTCAGATTAGAGTAGTCTAGATTAGGTTAGGTTTTGTTAGTTTAGTTTAGTTTTGATTAGGCTAGGTTATGAATATGTAAGGCTTGGCTAGTACAGCTGTAATAATAAATTTCGGTTGATATGAGGGAGTTTAAGAATATTTACTATTATCTTAAGAAACAAACGCAAGTGAATCTGAATGAACATTAAAAAAATTACAAGAAAACAAAATCAGCAGTAAACAATCATTCATCACCACAAATATGATATAAAACAGTAGGGGAGAAGAGGAATTCAATCGGTAAGGTACTTCTGTTGCTTAAACAAAACCGTATGAGCACCTATTTTAAAATAAAGCATCAGAGCTTGTGTATCAGTTCCTGGCAAACTTTATGACTGGGAGTAAATGTCTGTCGTAATTTTGTAATACGGCTCCAAGGATCAGCAGAAACAATATACAACTAGTGATACTAAGAGCACTAAAGTTAAGACTGTTGGCACTGGCGGTAGCATTCTACAGAGGGCAGTAGGTTGGCTCGGACTCAAAACTCGTTTGCCCCAAGTCGTTCCGTTTAGTTAGGTTAGCAGGGACGAAACGACTGGTGACGAATTGATCTTGGGGCCAATTTGTCCAAAAAGACCATCCTGGGAGGGGGTCATTTATCATGGTTTACTTGTAAAATTTATGAAGTATCATTCATATGATTAAGCTATAAATTTCTGCAAAAAAATAAACTAATTAATTTTAAAAAAGCTATGCCACACGGGTGTGGAAAGTAACTCCATTTTGTGCAGTAGTTGTGATAAGTGGGTGCATAAGAGATATAGTAGTATTACAGTAGAGGTATACTGCGAGGTAATGCTCGATTTCGTGTTTGAGGTGTGTCGAAGAGAGCAGGTGGAGATGTCAGGGGTGGAAGAACTGATCTTGCTGGTGAGTCTATTGAGTGTGTGGAAGCTTTTTTTTTTTTTTTTTTTTTTTTTTTTGCGGGACACATTATGCGCTGTAGGTGGGGCTAGGGTAAGGAGTCGGTGGGGAAAGTTCAGCGAATTGTTGCCTCTCCTGGCACTGAGAGGGCTCTCCCTCCGTGTTAAGGGATTTTTGTATGCGGTATGTGTTAAGGGTGTAATGGTGTATGGTAGTCAAACCTTGGCAATATAGGAATAAGATAGTCGTAGGCTCAAACGTACAGATATGAATGATTAGATAGATGTGTGGTGCGTCCTTGAATACGAGGCCTGGGGTGGTTAAGTTTAAGATTGAAGAGATGAGAGGAGGAACAGGACTGGAGTGTACTGGTGTAGTGGTGAGGAGGGACATTGATTGACTGACTGATTGTATTAAAATCTTGCAGCGCAACTGTCAGGGTCATATGCCGCCCGGTGAGGAGGGACAGAGTGAGATAGCTCCTGGATGTGGAGAGACTAGAGGATGACAGCTGGGTGTGGAAAGTGAGAGGTGTGACCATCAGGGATAAGGCAACAAGAGGCAGACCGAAAAAGACCTGGGACGAGGTCATAGAGTGTGACCTATGGGATAATCGTCGACAGTATGGAAGTGATTGCAAGATGAAATATGGTTCTGTATACATGGACCAGTATACTTTCCTGAAGTGAGTAGAAATCGTTTGCCGATGGCAAAAAAGAACTTAAATAGCACCATTGAATTAAAGGAGTTTTGCTAAATGTTATTATTTATTTTCCATAGTTATATAGCCATTCTTCAGTTGGATAAAGACGTTTGGATACACCAGTAATAACATTTTATTGTCGTCATCTCAAATGGGTTACCCCTTCTTAAACTCATTCATTGTGATGCTAAAACTAACGTATTTCATTTTGGTAAATCTGAAACTATTTTTTTGAGCAGATAGAAATCCTAATCTGTCAAGGAAGCGGTAAATTTAACGTTTTCACTGCGATTTTCATTAATTATATGCTTACAAACTCAGTAGAGAGGTCCATATAATTTTGAGTATCATTGCCAAATGGAAAACAGGATAAAATGAAAAAAACAACCTCGTAATGAAGGGCTTAAGGTGTCTCACCAGTAAATATAAACAAATCAGATGGCAGCCCGAGCAAATGAAGGATGCTAAAGGACTGAAAGCTATTAAAGATTTTTTTTTTTTTATCTCATCGTTGAGAAAATTCTCGAAAAATGAATAAAATCATTTGGCGGTAGGAAGTATATAGCCTAAAAACAACTTGCCAGCTGGTCGGTGGTGAACCTCCATGATTTCATAGACCAACATGAACATCAGTTCATTTCAGCTAAAGTTCTGATATCACAGTATCGGTCCAAAAAAGTTTTAAGAAGTTGCCCATCAAAGTAAGCTGTCAGGAAAGAGATTTATGTAAGCCCGATTTTTTTTGTGTTTATTTATTTATTTATTTTTTTACCATTTGAAGACGATGCTGTATATGTGGACCACTCTATAGTCAGTCATTATTTTATCGAATCGTTATCGCATTCAGAAGCACACATTTAATGGACATCCTTACAAGCAAGACAATAGCAACCAGTACCAATATAATGCCTCTTTTTTTATTCATACATTAAAAATGAACTAAAACAACAATTGTTTCCATGAGTAACCATTTTCATCTTTCTGAAGAAGGGAAAGGAGTGCAAGAGGAAAAGGACGAACGGTGAGAAAAGAGGAATGAAGTATGGACTCCGAAAGAGGCAGTGCAGGAACAGAAAACCCGGTTGTCAAGGGAGGAAGGGAACTGAGAGAAGTGTGACGGGAAGTAAGAAAAGAAAGGAGGTGGATGAGGGAAGGGACGAGGAGGATGGGTAAACGAGTAGGGTGAAGGGGAAAAATGGAAGAGAGAAAGGAGCTGCGTGAACAATGAACACAATTATGGTAACGAGAAACTTGACACTGTTTCTTTGTTACCAGAGACTATATAGTTGGCTGAGTAGTAGAGAGGGCACGTCAAAGGCCAGATTCAATATCCAGCTTGAATCGTTTTTATGCCTCACAAAGGAATGTTGAGGAAAATGGTATGAGAGCTGTCAAAGCAAGATGACTAACTTTGCGCAAAGCCTTTAAAGAATCAGCAATATTTCTTTGAAATTTCTAACATTTTCTATCCTTCTGTGAACCGCAATGAAACAAGCCATGAGCCAACAACTGACCACAGGTTAAGAACCCCTCTTATAGAGAAATAGTTCAAGCTCTGACTTTCACTGCCCTTACGAGAATACCGTGTTCACTGTTTGCTCTTGTTTTCCATCACATAATAATAGTGTGATTTACCCTGACACCTACTACCTGCAACAGTTGGCCTGGAAATTTACTGAAGCTATGAGTAGATTTACTGCGTTATACCAAAGGAGTAAATATGCCTAAATTCACTTTCCAGATTTGGGGACTGGAGGAAGCCACGTTGTTCTGAACCACTGGGTTGTGATGCGCATTTTAAGGGTATGTTTACAGTCTCATGTTGTCACTGTTGCTCGTGCTGCAGTAAGGTGACTGCAAAGGAAGACACAGTAGGTGACATCACAGCACAGTGCACAGTCCTTTCAATGGTAGTGGTACAGCCGTGATAGTGGGTATGTGAGAACTCTCTCGGATGTCTCTTCTCCCCCAAAAATAGTGCTAGATTTAAGGCGCGGTTCTCTATGATTTCCCCAGTTCCGTCAGTACCTCAGGAATGAATAAGGAGAACGAAAAATGTGTAGAGAGGCTTTATTTTTGGTAGGTCTGAATGCGTACAGAGGGCTAGAGTTACACGTTCGCCTCATAAGAAAGGCAGATAGGTTCTGCTATTAGCTACTGGTTATATAAATTTGTATATAGATATCGTGTAAATAGGCTCCATGTGTAATGCATATCTGGATATACTTATTTGAGTTCACACTCTGCACATTTCAATCTACATAGGATAATTATTTCATATTCAATGCTTACATAATACTAAGCAAAGTATGATAAATGAAGTGTTGGGAGGTACCAGAAGCTTTAGATAATAAACGTGAGATCACATTGTGTAAAAGGATGTATATATAGGTGGCTGGAAAAAATGAAGTTAGTATGGCAGAACTCTAACACAGAGGATTAAAAATATTAACCAGACAAAATATGCAAAGAACAGGTAGGGATTATAAATGGAAAGACGTACATTAGACTACCACCTTTTATGATGTTTATAGAGAATATTCCGGTACATGGCAAAGAGGAAACTATAAATTGCAATCATGGGACTTGAAGGTCTATTATTGGGTGGATTTAAGGGGGATCGGGGAGACTCTGAACGTAATGAAGGTGGAAGAAGGTTGCCGGGTGCAGTAAAATAAATTCATGAAGCTTCTAGACTCTTTATACTCTAATTTTGCCCAGATTGTCGCCCGTTTGTATCTTATTTAACATAGCTCAGGGGTAGAAAGGCACAGCGCTAAAGTTTAACATCCTTCCCATAGCAATTTTTCGTGACTGGTATCATATTCAAGTCATAATCTAGTGTTACAACCCAGCATTCAAGAAAGGGTGACGGTTCTTTTAAGCCAACTCAGAGCAGAAAGAGTGTAGTGCTAATGAGAAACTAGGGGAAATACTTCGGCAGTTTTTAGCATAAGTTTCGTGTTAAAGAAGAGGTTGTGTTATCTTGTATATTTCCAATTTATTCTTGCTCACCCCATAGAATTTTATTAAGCTTTGGAGACACATTAAGGGCTGAAGAGGTTAGGTTTGATACAGCCATTATTTACCTCTTCACTAAATGAAGTGTCCCTAGAGCTAATTAACATTATCTGGAGGTAGGACAAATAAGTATATAAAACGTCGTCGAACTGAAGGGATTAACAGGTACAAATTTAACTTGTCATTAAGGTCAGGTCTATACTTTCAGCTTCTCGACAACGTCAAGTAATGAAATGTGAACTCCGTACGTATACCGTCATAAAAAAAAAAAAAAAAAAAAATTGTGTTCTTGATCATTGGGAATTAAATCAACAATGAGTTCCACCTCCTCCATGAATAAATGTGTTTATATTATAACTAGATTCAGCAGAATTATTCCACACACATGTCACGAGTCGGCTAGTGACATTGGCTTTTGTGGGAAACCACGAACTCAAGTGGAATCCCAGTTTATCGTTCAGTTAACCGCTCATTCGGTCGGGAGTCTTTTCAAATCAATTTTTCATTGTGATAAGTGATCGTCTTTGTGTGAGACATTAGTGCTTCCGCTGAGCGATTCGTTTTGGGCGCGTTTCGCTCACTCTAGCCGTTAAAAAATGCAGCCATAGCGCTCCTTTCTTTCCCACGATTTAGCAGTCAAGTGTCTGTCGTGACGGAGTCAGGTTCTGTGCTCCAGCAGTGAGAGAGTGAGAGGTCAGCTAGCACCCAGACTCCACTAGACTACAGTTCTCCAGGCTCCCACCCTTCTTTGGTGATACACTACATTCATTGACCAGTATTTCCTTTTTGTATTTTCCTAGGTTTAAGAGTTTAGTTAAGTGTGCTGTTTCCTCACATGCTGGCCGGCTGCGCCGCATGTTGTTTTTTTTCTAGGCTTAAGAATTTAGCTTTTGAGTGAGTGAGTGCGATCTCTTTATTTGAATTTCATTTGAAATGTAACATTAAATTTATTTCTTTGTAATCAATAAATTTAACAGTTCTTTTTCTTGAGCTTAATGTAATATAAACTTGTGTTTCATTTCTCCACAATTAAGCTTATTTCCCTTATAGCTCCTAGCTTGCATAAACGTTTTGCCATTCATAACTAGTACTTAGGCCAGTCTTGTTGTATTAAGCTTAAAATCCGTTGTGCCTTCTAGGAGTTACGCATCAGCAAGAACCTGATATTATTAATAGTATTAGTTATTTATTGTCAGGGGTGAAGTAACTTTCTCCAGAGGCTAACAGTACTAATAAACAGCAATTGAGTAATTAGTCTCTGCTGTGTACTGCTGAGAAAGTTTATACATTCTCGTTCTGAGAGAGTCTCACAAGCGGCCCGGTATAAAGTAATCATTGCTTGATTTAGCAAGACAATTCATTGTCCCTGTTCTTCAGTATCATTGAGAATTATCATTTAAATAATTTTGCATATATTTTAAAAACCCCGTGACAATTGGTGACCTCGCCAGGATATTAACTCCTAGCTCTAAAGCTATTCACGAGATAATACTCACTCGTTCATATTTAGGTATTTATCATTAAAGTTTATAGGCACAAGTTTACTGGTGTTTACCGTTAATTTAGCAAGTGAATTTTTGCTTTATTAATCCACAGAGTACTTAACTCTATTTAGTACTTTATTCTTGGTAACGCCATACGATTTTATTCGCTCCTGGGAAGTCGCCGTACCCATTGCGTTAATTATTGAGTCTTCCCAGTCATTTGCATTTTTGCTTTATTCTTTGAAAGTTAAGTAGATAAGACTGGTCACCACTAGCTTCTGTCTGTATTCTTTACTTGTGGTTATTAGCATTCGTTTGCGAAGCAGCAGTCAGTACTCAGTTTCGGCTTGATTAGTAAATTAGCGTCATGGCTACCACCATATTTTTACAGGAAGCCAAAGATATGGGTCTTACGGACCCAACTGAAATTAAAGAGTACATACTCTCACGGCATAATCTGGAGCAGCAGCGCGAGAACAATGCCCATGAAGAGCGTAAGATTCAGCGCAAACACGAGCGAGAACAGCGCGAACACGAGCAGAAACAGCGCGAGCTCGAGTTGGAACAAGAGCGACAACAACATGAAAGCGAGCGAGAACAACATGAATATGAGCGTGAACAACGCGAGAGAGAACGAGAACACGAATGTGCCGAGCGAAAGCACGCAAAAAACATGAACTTGAAGTGCTGAAGCTCAAGCGAGATTCCTTTGCTTCAGACACGTCTGTTGCAGTTGGTCCAAGCTCCACGAGCGTTCTCCCTGCACATGTCCTGGCGACCCCACACATCAAGCTTCCTTCATACAAGGAAGGCAAGCGAATCGAGCCGCACATAGCTCGTTTTGAGGACATGGCAGACATGTATCAACTGGATGAAGCAGCTAAGCGGCCCCAATTTCTTAGTTTATTTGAGGGCCCTGCCCTCGATATTCTCCACAGAATTCGTGGAGACAATCTCATGTATGAGATGATGAAAGCTGCACTCATTAAGGCATATGGTCTCACAGTAGACGACGCCAAAGTTCAGTTCATGCGAGCTCATCTCCAAGACAAGGAGATAGCTGTTCAGTTCCTCGACAGTCTCACTGCTTACTTAGGTGAGCTGCGTACACAGCTAGAGAGGTCGTGGCCTGCTGAGCTCATAGCACAGCTTAAGATCTACCAGGTGAAAGATGCCAGCCAAATGGTAGAAAAGGCTGACGCATATTTCACTGCATATGGGTATCAAACTCGTAAGCAGCATACCTGGAACAGGAAAGCTGATAAATCTGGGAAACCGTCTCAGACTGAATCCCAGCAACAAGGCCATTCTCAGAATAATGGCCAAGGTCCAAAACCGCAGTGGAAGGACCAGGGGCAAAACACTCAGAAACCTGAGTGGAAGAGGTACAACAAGTACCTTAACCAGCAGCAGTATCAGCCACGCAACCGACCGTTGGGACAAATTTTTTCACCACCAGCTCAAAAGAGGCAGGAAGTGAATGCAGCCTTCATTCCTCAGCAGCAGCACGGTGGTCACGTCCCTACCAGTATGGGCACTCCCCCACAGTTCACTAGTCCCACAGTGACAGTGAACTCCCCTCCACAGATGGCCAATGTTCCATCTCCACAGGCAGTGAGTACGACCCCTCAAGTATCAAATTCTCAGGGCACTATGTTTGCCGCATCAATTCAGCAGCCTCATGAGTGGCTAGCTGCTTCCTCCACAGGCCTTCCCACAGGTGACAGTACCTTCCTTGTTCAGCCAGGGTTTGTGGGAGACATTCCTGTGAAGGTCCTGAGAGATAATGGATCCTCAGGTTGCTCTGTCAAGCAGAGTCTAGTTCGGCCTGAGCAGTATACAGGTCGACAGATCCATGCAAACCTTATTGATGGATCAGTGAGATTGTTCCCTGAGGCATGTATCCAGGTGGCATCTCCATTTTATACTGGTACGACACTCGCAGTTGTTATGCCAGAACCTTTATTTGACCTTATTATAGGCAACATTCCCGGTGTCAAGGATAGTTGCACCGAACATGATGCTACTCAGTCTTCGGCTACAGTAACACGAGCCATGGCTGAGGCTCCAGACTGTGTCACCCCAGTGACCATTGAATTGCCGCAAGATCTGATGTGTAGCCAAATTGTTGTTCAAGAACAACACTCCGACCCAACATTTGCTGTTGTGTGGAAGAAACAAAAGGGTTGATTGATAAAGTATTCACAGGGAGGTCGAGCCAAGTTCCTTCATAAACAAGGACGGCTCTACCATGAGTCACGAACACCCGAGGGCGAGGTTCGACTGCAGTTTGTCGTTCCCACCAAGTACCGCCTAGCAGTGTTACAATGGGGTCATTGTTCAGCCTCAGGAGGTCACATGGGCAAAAGGAAGACCCAGGGCCGTATCCGAGCTGACTTTTTCTGGCCAGGGATGGGACGAGACATAGATAGTTTTGTGCGCTCCTGCAGTGTGTGTCAAAGTACCACTAATCAGGGACATGTCCTTCCTGTGCCGTTTGTAACCACACCTGTAATCTCTGAGTCAGTTGTGAGACAGGGTAGTGGTGAAGTGGGTGCAGACCTGACGTCTCGCCCATTGGCCCCACAGGACACAGTATGTCCAGGGCCCGTACATACAAATGTACCGTAAGTTAAGGTGCTGTACCCTCACATGCTGGCCGGCTGCGGCGCATGTTGAGCGAGGTGGATGCCAGGTTAGAGCTCCCCCTAAACTGGGTGATGGGATGTACCCTCACATGCTGGCCGGCTGTGCCGCATGTTGAGCGAGGTGCATGCCAGGTTAGAGCTTCCCCGCTAAGAACCCTTACGACTACGTTTCCTAGTTAATAATGTACCTAATAAATTAATGGCGACCTCGAATGTACAAAGCTTAGGCTGTCAATCATATTTTTCAGCTAGAGCATACCTTTCGTAGCATGTACTGATTGCTAGGCAGAGAGAGTAATTGTAATGTAATACGAATTTTTGTCTCATTGACACTTTTGATGCTCCACCTTAATTGATTTTGCAGGTACGGCAATGGGTGTAGCAGTTTTGCTGTGCGGGCCAGCTGATCGTCTGCCGCATGCTGCCGCCTCTTCTCTGCCTTCATCGTCGCCATATTATTAATATTTATTGTGTCATTTTACACGTAAGTACAGTTACACTACAACTGTCACACCTACACCGTGTATCACATACACCACGCTACACAACAATTAGTTGTCGGTGTAAATGTAGTGAACTTTCGCTCAGTTTGACCTGAGTACAGGATTTTCACCGTCGTCACGGAGTTATTCCCCTCAAGTTTGCCTCTATTAACGTAAATACGAGGTTTTTACGCTCATTGGCGATAGTGATTTTCTCCTGTAGCAGGATAGCACACACACCACAGTGTGAATCTTGTGTGACTGAGTTAGGATTTATATGTATGCATATTGAAATCTTTTTTCTGAAGAAAAAAAAATTGATTTTCATGGGGCGTAATGTCACGAGTCGGCAAGTGACATTGGCTTTTGTGGGAAACCACGAACTCAAGTGGAATCCCAGTTTTTCATTCAGTTAACCGCTCATTCGGTCGGGAGTCTTTTCAAATCAATTTTTCATTGTCATAAGTGATCATCTTTGTGTGAGACATTAGCGCTTCCGCTGAGCGATTCGTTTTGGGTGCGTTTCGCTCACTCTAGCCGTTAAAAAATGCAGCCATAGTGCTCCTTTCTTTCCCACGAGTTAGCAGTCAAGTGTCTGTCGTGACGGAGTCAGGTTCTGTGCTCCAGCAGTGAGAGAGTGAGAGGTCAGCTAGCACCCAGACTCCACTAGACTACAGTTCTCCAGGCTCCCACCCTTCTTCGGTGATACACTACATTCATTGACCAGTATTTCCTTTTCGTATTTTCCTAGGTTTAAGAGTTTAGTTAAGTGTGCTGTTTCCTCACATGCTGGCCGGCTGCGCCGCATGTTGTTTTTTTTCTAGGCGTAAGAATTTAGTTTTTGAGTGAGTGAGTGAGTGCGATCTCTTTATTTGAATTCATTTGAAATGTAACATTAAATTTATTTCTTTGTAATCAATAAATTTAACAGTTCTTTTTCTTGAGCTTAATGTAATGTAAACTTGTGTTTCATTTCTCCACAATTAAGCTTATTTCCCTTATAGCTCCTAGCTTGCATAAACGTTTTGCCATTCATAACTGGTACTTAAGCCAGTCTTGTTGTATTAAGCTTAAAATCCGTTGTGCCTTCTAGGAGTTACGCATCAGCAAGAACCTGATATTATTAATAGTATTAGTTATTTATTGTCAGGGGTGAAGTAACTTTCTCCAGAGGCTAACAGTACTAATAAACAGCAATTGAGTAATTAGTCTCTGCTGTGTACTGCTGAGAAAGTTTATAAATTCTCGTTCTGAGAGTCTCACAAGCGGCCCGGTATAAAGTAATCATTGCTTGATTTAGCAAGACAATTCATTGTCCCTGTTCTTCAGTATCATTGAGAATTATCATTTAAATAATTTTGCATATATTTTAAAAACCCCGTGACAACACACATATACAGAAAATGTAGTGTGGAGACGAGTACTGTATAATGTTTTTTGGCACGGTCATCTTTTATAATGTACTGTACACTGTCTTGTTAGCCCTTCAGTACTATGACATGTTTTACATTATTATTACATACTGTAGCTATGCAGTTGGTACGTAAGAGCTCTAATCAGTATCATCATAACTGTATTGTAGACATTTTAACACCAGATGTCTCGTGTGTGTGTGTGTGTGTGTGTGTGTGTGTGAAGAGGGGTAGAGTAATGACTTTTGTACAAAGTGAGCTACATGCAGGCTGTCACGTATGAACGAAATGCGAACTGCTTGCAGAGAGGTGATGAAGCCTTGCTGGGTAGTGTGGAAGCTTTAGCAAGTAAGCTGGTTAAATACCGGTATGCGCAGACAGCATGGGACAGACGCAAGAGGAGAGATGAAGAATAAAATGGTAGATGTGGCAGAGTTAGCAATGGAATCTAGTACCCGTACGTGAAGAGAGCGGAACTATGAATGAAGGAACTAGTTGTTGTGGAAAAGAAAGGCAAGGAGTGCTGTCCTAAACGAGTATTACAATGCTGTGAACGAAAAACCGGAAAAAAGAGGGAATAAGTTAGGTGATGTGGGAATAAGGTGTTGTACAACGAGTATGCAGATGGTTATAATGGGTATATCACAGTTTTAACTATTAAGTATCTTCAAGTGTTTTCACATCAACTTATTGGTAAGTTGCTTGTTTCAAGTTAGAAAAAACGAAAAATTTTATAAGTAGATTTTGGAGGATAATATCAGCAGGCTCATTAAAAATAAGAAAGGTAACAAACAACGCTGTGTGGAAAAAAGCAAGGTTAATACTAAAATTTCTTGCTGTGAAATTTGATCACAAAATATTCAATTATATTTGAGAAGTATAGATGAATCACACTTGATCACAACTTGAATTGCCCATCTAGATTATTCTGCCACCCAAACCTGTTGCAAGACATAAAATAGAAAATGAAAATATAAAGTGCCGCTTAACATCGTATCACCTCGAGGACCAACTGAAGCGTTATATTTCTGGAAAATATGGTAATGCTAATCACAAATAATTACTCAAATGTAAGGATGTTAGGACTCCATATTATAATTACAAATCATAATAGATAGATAAATAGATAGATAGACAGCTCTATGCGAGCCTGGGAATGGGAAATGATCTTGCAAGTTACACTGAGGAAAAGCTGACGACAGATTACGAAGTAGCCAGTCAGTTAGTTGTCAGCAATTCGCCAGGTGAACAAAGCCTTGTTGACCATACACACACATACACACATACTCACACACAGGCTTCTAGAACTTTCCAATCACAGGGAACACACGTGAAACGACTCCTGTTTCACCAGAATTTAGGAGAGAGAGCTCAGAAGGAAGCCAGCCATAGAACAGGCAGGTCGTAAGGAGAAGGGCTTAGCAACTTGAGAGAGAGACAGAGAGAGCGAGACAGGGAGATAGCTCCCGGAACTCTACTTTATACTTCGCTCTGTGTGAGAGACTTGTTAATATTTCCAAGACAAATAAAAATAGTTCCATACTATTCTTTACCTCTCCTTGTCACTGAATGACAAATGGGAAAGAAGATTATCTACTTACAAAGCTACTCAAGTATAACAACCGCTCGTCCACAAGTCTAATATATATATAACTTCTCTACAAGTAACTACAAAGTTTTTTATGACAAGGAATGTAAATCAAAATACAACCTAGTTGGCCTTAACTGTTAATAGTAGCAAGAGTTACCAAAGCCAATCAGCAACATAAGATAGGGCCTATATAGAAATACCAGAGGAGGAAGCATCAGGGTCCTATCATTAGGCTGCACTAAATTCTGCGAGAGTTCAGCCCCTCCTTTCCAAAAAATCTTAGTTACTGCCAGAAACTCAGTCCTAGAGATGATCAAACATTTAAAGATTTGATTCGGTACGGTAATCATTTTAACAGAACCTGAACCTTCTAGTTACCGTTTTAAGCCAACATGTCTTACACCAAAACTATGTCTCTCTGTCTCTCTCTCTCTCTCTCTCTCTCTCTCTCTCTCTCTCTCTCTCTCTCTCTCTCTCTCTCTCTCTCTCTCTCTCTCTCTCAAATGTATTATTGATTTTTTTACTACTTCCTTTCGATTATCTCTTCAGTGATGCATAAGTGGGAAGGTAATGAGTAGGTTGGAAAGCCTTCGTGTGGTCTATCTTTACCACAAAACAAATACGCCCAAGTTGTTTTTACCAGCAACACAAGCACTCGTACATTTCCCAGTAAATCCTTTACAATCCTCTGGTGAAAAACACCTTTTTTTTTTTTCTTTTTTTTTCATAGTACATTGCATACTAATTTTTATGGTAAATGTATATCAATATGACACTTCAAAATCTGTCCATTCTTCATTTTATAATAAAAAGAAGTTGAGCACGCCGGTACGTCAAACTGAAGGGAGTTTGTGCTATATATTACCTAGAATATATACATTATTTAACTGGGAATAGAATTTTATACAAAGCGCATATATATATATATATATATATATACATATATATATATATATACATATACATACATATATACATATATATATACATATACATATATATCAATCAATCAATCATTTCCTGTGGCACCCTCGGGGATGCATAGGGCCTCGATGAACTCACACCACCACATCCTATCTTGTGCTAACTCCTCAAGATCTCCCCAACACTCATCTCCAGCTTCCCGTCTCATTGTCCTCACCCACGTCTCTTTTGGCCTTCCTCTACCTCTCCTACCAAGTGCCACCCACCCTGGTGTACCTCGTACTATTCCCTGTCTCCTGTACACATGTCCTAGCCACTTCCATCGTGAGAATCTAACATATTCATCGATCGGCTGCACTCCAGTTATTTCTCTAATTCTACTATTTGGTATCCTTTCCCACCACTTAATTCCTAATATTCTTCTAAGTGTTTTATTTTCAAACACCAAGAATTTATTTTCCATAGTCACTGTGTTGTACCAAGACTCATGTCCATAAATTAAGATACTCCTAACCATTACCTTATAAAGTTTGATTTTTGTATGCACAGAGAAATTGTTATTATTCCAAATATTTTTAAGCATTCCCATTGCCTGATTAGCCTTCTTTAACCTTTCCTCGAATTCAAAGTTCAAAGAACCATCCTTGGCTAAATAAGTACCTAAATATTTAAACCTATCAACTTGCTTTACAACCATACCTCCAATTACACATTCCTGTGCATTTTCCATATTCATATTGATTATTTCAGTTTTTCCACAATTAATAACCAAACCCACCTTGCAACCTTCACTCACCAAACAGTCCAACACTCTCTGCATCTCTTCTGGCCCATCACAAATCAAAACTATATCATCTGCATAATCTAAATCCAAAAGTTTCCTGTTCTCTCCCCAAAGTATACCTGCACCGGTTTCTGTTCCAACGCGTTTCATAATGTAATCAATGACCAATATAAATAGTAAAGGCGATAGAACACCACCTTGAATTACTCCGGACTTGACTTCAAACGAATCACTCAGACAACCAGCAACCATCACTTTACAAAATGTGTCCTCATGCATGTTCATAATGACCCTCATAAACTCCTCTGGTATTCCATAATGTCTCATGATCTTCCCTATAGTCTCTCTCAAAACACTATCAAAAGCCTTTTCAAAATCAACAAAACAAAGACTTAACGGTACTCTCATTTCATTAACTTGCTGCATCAAATGCCTAACTATAAAGATCTGATCATTGCAACCACGTCCCTTTCTAAAACCAGCCTGTTCATCCCTCAGAATATCCTCAACCACCGGCTCCAACCTATTTAACAACACTCTACTGAAAACTTTCAAAGCTATCGGTGACAAAGAGATTCCCCTCCAATTACCACATTCACTCAGGTCTCCCTTCTTCGGAACTTTAACAATTACACCATTCTTCCAAACTGATGGTAGTAACCCCGTCACCCATATCTTATTGAATAGCTTGGTCAAGATCATTATTAATCTATCCCCCTCCACTTTAAACATTTCCGGAAATAAACCATCCTCCCCTGGTGCCTTATTATTCTTTAACTGTTTTACTGCTTTCTCCACTTCTGCAAGCCTCAACTCTCCTGTTTCTATACTTAAATCTTCCTGAGCAGACGGTATATCCTCTTCTGGTGGTATTGGTCTATTAAGAACTGTCTCAAAATGCTCTTTCCATCTATTTTTAATATCTCCATCTTTTGTCAATAAATTTCCTTCCCTGTCTCTAACTGGTATTTCCTTTCGTTTACCTGCATTACCACTCAGTTCTCTAATCGATTCATATGCTATTCTTTGACTCTGTCCATCATTTTTGTTTATTAAGATTTCAGTCTCTGCAACCTTTTCATCCACACATCTTCTTTTATCTCTCCTAGCTAACCTTCTTACTTCTGAATTCAAACTCCAGTACGCAGCTCTTGCTAATTCAATCTCTCGTTCATCAACGCATTGCATCTCACTCCACAATTTAGCCTCACCTCTCTTTTTTATCATATCCCACGTTTCCTCTGATATCCATTTCTTTCTCCTGAATCTATGTCTCCTTCCAATCGTACATTCAGCAGTCTCATGCAAAACTTTGTTCACATCCTCCCACATCTCATCTACACTTCTCTCCCCCTCTTCCAACGTTTCCAACATCAAAAACCTATTTCTGCATTCTAATCTGAATTCCTCCTTTTCTTCTCCTTCCCTTCTAAGCTTAACAATATCGTATCTACCAACACCAGATTTTTCCTTCTTCTGATTTTTAAGTTTAAACCTTATTTTTGCAATGCTGAGTTGATGGTCACTACCAATATCCACTCCTCGTTTAACATGAACATCTAGCAGGGAACTTCTATGCCTCCTACTGATAGCGATGTGATCAATCTGATTTTTATATTTTCCACACGGCGACACCCAAGTTGTCTTGTGTATATTGCAATGCTGAAAGAGTGTGCCCCCGATGACTAAGTCATTTGCTGGACAGAAACTTCCAAACCTCACTCCGTTTTCACTCATCCTACTACCAACTCTCATCTTACCCATACATGCCTCAAATCCCTCATTTGAACAGCCCATTACTGCATTAAAGTCTCCAACGCAGATCAAAACATCATGTCTAGGTACCCTTCCTACTCCTTCTTGCAACTTTTCATAAAATGTGTCTTTCCTTTCGTCGAGTGCATCATTAGTAGGTGCATAACACACAAACAGACTGATGTTGCCATGATTTGATTTAAACCGTGCGTATAACAATCGCTCATCTATAGGATCCCACTCACATAAAGCCTTATTTGCCTTACAACCCAGCAACAATCCTACTCCCTGATAATGCATTCCGTCCTGTCGACCAGATATCAATAAACGTATACCATCCTCCAAATCCAACTTATCGACTCCAGTTAATCTAGTTTCTGTCAGAGCACAAATATCAAGTCCATAATTCTGAAAAACCTTCACTAACTCATCGATTTTACCGTCATGATTTAGCGTTCTCACATTCCAGTTACCAATTTTAATTGTATTTTTTGCATTGACAAAAGAATTAGATTGTAATTGAGGCAACCGTGAGATTCTTAGCACCCCCTGCCCATTTAAGGGCTGCACGGGACTGGGGGCCATTATTGTTCTTTCAGAGTCCATCAAGGTTTCTTTGGCTAACTTCCTGAACACCTCGCCATTGTGTTGCAGTCGCAGTAGGCAGCTAACTTGCCTGATTGCCCACACCCGAAAGACCCAGCTATGCTGTAGCCAGTCACGTGCCGGCATGCTTCCCAGCCATTTCACTCTCAAGGAGTTCCTCTGCCTGAGAAAGCAACCACCCCCCTGCTCCCGAGGGCTTTTGATCTGTGTAGGTAGAGGGCGATCACTCCCTCACTAGCCATATACAGTGTATATACAGTGTATAGGCTACACTCAGTGTATAGGCTACACTCACTATATATATATATATATATATATATATATATATATATATATACATATATATATATATATATATATATATATATATATATATATATATATATAACAACGCACAAACAAACAAGTGCATAGTAAAAAAAAAAAAGTAAATACGTCCGTGTATTTGAAATGACAAACAAGGCTCAGTGCTGGTACAGACTGACGCGCCACAGAAAACAAGAAGCAGGGAAATGGCCATATATCATGATACAGTTGGTACACGCCACCATTAATGCCATACCTCTCTCTCCCTATCTCTTTCTCCCATCCCCCCTCCACCCTCTCTCTCTCTCTCTCTCTCCGCCAGTTACACCATCAGTTGGCAGCATACACAGTGAACGTTGCATAATATTGACACTTTCAGGTAGTTTGCATAGAAATGGATATGCATGTAAACTGTTTCTTTTATGCCGTGAATGGCGTGGGCACGCAAAAAAACACTGAGCTGCTCTATTCATCTGGCATGAGGTTTAAAGTGCGGAGAGAGAGAGAGAGAGAGAGAGAGAGAGAGAGAGATGGCTATTATGTGAGGCTATCTCACTGTGAGTCACGGGTGCACTTGGTCCCACGATGACCCTTTCCTTGTGCAGAGATATCCCATTAAAAGACGGCTTCTTCAGGCAGCATACCCACTACACCACACCACACTACACCACCTCCCACACTACACTACAGTACACCACGTCCCACACTACACTACACCACCTCCCACACTACACTACACCACCTCTCACACCACACTACACCACCTCCCACACTACACTACACCACCTCCCACACTATACCACCTCCCACACTACACTACACCATTTCCCACATTATACCACCTCCCACACTACACTACACCATTTCCCACACTATACCACCTCCCACACTATACCACCTCCCACATTACAATACACTTCCTCCCACACTACACTACACCACCTCCCACAGTACACCACACCACCTCCCACACAACTATACACTGCACTACCTCCCACACAACACTACACCTCCTCCCACACTACACTACATCACATCCAACACTACACTACACCACCTCCCACACTACACTACACCACCTCCCACACAACACTACACCTCCTCCCACACTACACTACACTACCTCCCACACTCACTACACCACCTCCCACACTACACTACACCACCTCCCACACTACACTACATTTCCTCCCACACTACACTACACCACCTCCCACACTACACTACACCACCTCCCACACTACACTACACCACCTCCCACACCACACTGCACCACCTCCAACACCACACTACACCACCTCCCACACTACACTACACTACACCACCTCCCACACTACACTACACTACACCACCTCCCACACTACACTACACTACAAAACCTCCCACACTACACTACACTACACCACCTCCCACACTACACTACACTACACCACCTCCCACACCACACTACACTACACCACCTCCCACACCACACTACACTTCCTCCCACACTACACTACACCACCTCCCACACTACACTACACTACACCACCTCCCACACTACACTACACTACACCACCTCCCACACTACACTACACTACACCACCTCCCACACTACACTACACCACCTCCCACACTACACTACACCACCTCCCACACTACACTCCACCATCTCCCACACTACACTACACCACCTCCCACACTACATTACACCACCTTCCACACCACACTACACCATCTCCCACAGTACACTACACCACCTCCCACACTACACTATACCACGTCCCACACCACACTCCACCACGTCCCACACCACACTACACCACCTCCCACACCACACTCCACCACCTCCCACACTACACTACACCACACTCCACCACATCCCACACAACACTACACCACCTCCCACACCACACTCCACCACGTCCCACACTACACTACACCACCTCCCACACTACACTACACCACCCCCCACACCACACTCCACCACCTCCCACACCACATTACTCCAACTCCCACACCACACTACACCACCTCCCACACCACACTAGACTACACAACCAAACAGTTCATATTTAACTGTAGAAGAGAATTATGGTTGTTCCTTAACAACAAACAAGTTATCTCCGTAAGAGCCACTGTGCTCGTGTTACTCGAACCTGGCCCAGATTTCGTCCTTTTGCATCTTATTTCACGTGGCTCAGCGGCGGAAAAAGACAGAACTATAGCTAAGCATCCTTTTCACTGCATGTCTATGAAACTAATATCGGATTCTATTGTTAATCTTTCGTTATAACTCAGGATTCAGGATGGAGAGATGGTAATTTTAGGCCAAGTTAGAGTAAAATGAGTATAGTTAAAGTGTTATTGAAAGTGGTATTAGAGAAAACCTGACTTTTCAGGAATAAATTTGACAATTTGGGTCATATGCAAAATTCTGAATGGGACAGTGTGTGAAAGTGAGTGAAGCGGGCGGCTGTGGCCATCCTCACGTGACATCACTGCGCTGACTGGCTTTATTTTGATAGCCTGGCTGACTGTGTGTGTGAGCTTCATTTTGTGGTGGTGTGGTGTAGTGTGGGTGTGGTGTGGTGTGGTGTAGTGTGGTGTTCGGGTGGAATATAGTGGTGTGATGTGTTGCTGGTGTGATGATTGGTGTTCTGTGCGTGGTAGTGGTGTATATGGTGTGGGGGTGGTATGGTGTCGTATAGTGTACTTCACACTATCCCATCTGCACACCACACCATACTACCCCCCCACAACAAAACAACTCTACATCACACCACTCCACCTGACCCCCCACATCACACCACTCCACCTGACCTGCCACATCACACCACTCCACCTGACCTCCCACATCAAACCACTCCACCTGACCCCCCCACATCACACCACTCCACCTGACCCCCACACATCACACCACTCCACCCGACCTCCACATCACACCACTCCACCCGACCTCCCACATCGCACCAGACATTTCACCACACCACCTCCCACATTATACTTCACAAAACAAGCTTCTATATATATATATATATATATATATATATATATATATATATATATATATATATATATATATATATATATATATATATATATATATATATATATATATATATATATATATATATAAAATGCCTGATGTTTCCTAGGCCATCACGGGGTAGAGCTAGAAATCGGGAAAGAAACTACATGCACTCGCATCCTCCTTCCCAGCTGTAGTAGTAGTAGTCGTTGTTCCCTAGGCAGTCTGGCCGAACAGCCCCGAGTCCATTAGGAAGGCCATGGCCGAGACCGGGCTTTCCCACATAGCTCTCAAAGAGTGTATGTTGTGTTATTGGCATAGGTGATTGTGTGCAATGCAGTCTTCCATAATGTGCTTAATAGTATGGGGTGCTTTGTTGCATCCTGAACAGGCATCAGCGACAGATTCATCCAGCCTCTTCTGGTAGCTTAAGAGGGCTGGATGGTGCACACATCTCAGCCTGGCCAGGTGGACCCTGTCCTCACGAGGGATATAGGATTCAAAAGGGTGGATGTCAGCAGGCCGTGCATGCAGCTGTGTGTTGTCTTTAAGTGACTGAATGGAGCGGCGAGTGATCTGAGTGTGGAATGTGGATATGCTTTTGGAAGCTGGTCTGATGTGGGCGATGGGGGAGAGATGACAGTATTTGTGTATGGTATCGTGTGCTGGGTGTTGTTTTGATGTTCCTTGGTGTGGGTGGATGTGCTCCCATGTAATATAGTGGATGCTGTGGGTTTGTGGAGGCTGCAGTAAGAAACTGGGTGCCTCTCATGTCCAGGTGATCCTTGACTTTGAGGACTTCGGTTTCTTGATGTAGGTGGTCTGCGGCTGTAGTAGCTGTGCAGCCTGTGATTATTTTTAAGGCCTTGTTCTGTATGGTCTGTAGAGTGTTGTAGTGTGTTTTGGTGAGGTTAGAAGCCCAGGCAGGGCTTGTATAATTCGTCACTGAACGTATATATTGTTTATATACTGTGGTGTTGGTTTCTTTGTTGTGTCCGAATGTTGCGTGGGCAAGTGACCTCAAAGCATTGAGTCTTGGTGTTATTTTATTTTTAATGTTTGTGATATGTTGTTTAAATGACATTGATTTATTGTATGTTACACCAAGGATTTTGTGTGTGTGTGTGTGTGGTAGGGGAATGTTGTTTATGGTGAGGTGTGGGATGTGACTGTGTTCTGCTGTCCAGTTTGTGAGAAGGGTGACTGTAGATTTGGCTGGGGCTATTTTGAGCCTGTTTGTGGTGAACCATTCATGTAGTGTGTTGAGGTAAGGTTCAGTGATGTATGCAGCTGTGTTTGCGTTTTGGTGCATACATGTAAGTGTTATATCATCTGCATAGGAAACTATCTGTATCTGTGGTGTGTGGGGTGTGGGTATGTCGTGCATGTATAGGTTAAAGAGTGTAGGGGACAAAACAGATCCTTGGGGGACGCCGTTTGTGAAGTTTCTGATTTTTTTTTTTTTTTTTTTATGCGAGGAAGAAGGAACCAAAGGCCATGAGCCCGCAGTAACAGTTCCCTCCAAGAGAAAAACAAAATACAATAGAGAGCCAAATTCAAGATCCGATCATTTTGAGATGCCTGGACACACTACGTTTGAAAGACTGGAGATCATAGGCAGAAGGAAATACAGACAGAGGGAGACAGTTCCAGAGCTGACCTGTTGCATAAATGAAAGACTGGGAGTAACGGTTAACTCTTGCATTAGAGAGTTGGACAGAAAAGGGATGAGAGTTTGCTGCCAGACGGGTGCTACGCGCCCGTCGTAGAGGTGGAGGAATGCAAGCAGACAGTTCAGAGGAGCAGTGACCATTAAAGTAGCGATAGAAAAGAGATAAAGATGCAACAGTGCGGCGAAGAGACAGAGGTTGAAGGGAGTCAGTAAGAGGAGGAGAGTTAATGAGACGAAAAGCCTTTGACTCCACCCTATTGAGAAGAGCTGTATGTGGGGAGCCTCCCCACACATGAGAGTTCTACTCCACACAGGGGCGGATAAAACCTCTGTATAGAGTCAACAATTGTGCAGGGGTAAAGAAAGAGCGGAGTCGGCTTAGCACACCCAATCTCTTGGAAGCAGATTTTACAAGAGATGTAATATGATCTTTCCAAGATAAGTCCCGAGTAAATGAAACCCCAAGCATGTTCAAGGATGATGCAGGATTAATCTGAATATTATTAAACATTAGTGGGTATACCTGTGGAAGATTTTGTCGGGTTGATAGGTGTAAGAACTGAGTCTTAGATGCATTAAAGACAACCATATTATTTTTACCCCAGTCAGAGATATGAGCCAAGTCAGACATTAGGTGTGCCATAGCCTCATCCCTTGTTTCTTGAAGTAACTGTTGAGATGGGCGTTGCGGGAACCGAATGGAAAGGTGAAGGGTGGAGTCATCAGCGTATGAGTGGATAGGGTTAGATGTACAGCTTAGAAGATCATTGATGAATAAAAGGAAGAGAGTTGGTGATAGGACAGAGCCCTGAGGAATACCACTGTTGATAGATCTAGGAGAAGAACGATGGCCGTCTACGACAGCAGCTATAGAACGACCAGAATGGAAGCTAGCGATGAAGGCACAGATAGAAGGATAGAAACCGTAGGAGGGCAGTTTGGAAATTAAAGATTTATGCCAGACTCGATCGAAAGCCTTTGAGATGTCAAGTGTAATGGCAAAGCTTTCGCCACAGTCCCGAAAGGAGGATGACCAGGAGTCTGAAAGGTAGGTGAGAAGATCGCCAGTGGAGCGTCCCTGACGGAACCCATACTGACGATCGGAAAGAAGGTTGTGATAGGAAAGATGCCTTAAAATTTTTCTATTAAGAATTGACTCGAAAACTTTTGAAATACAGGACGTTAAAGCAATTGGACGATAGTTGGAGGGTTGGGAGTGGTCACCCTTCTTTGGGACTGGCTGAATGAGAGCAAAATTCCAGCAAGAAGGAAAGGTACAAGTTGACAGACAAAGGCGAAATAGTTTGCCTAGGCAGGGTGTAAGCACAGAAGCACAGTTTTTGAGAACAACAGGAGGGACCCCATCAGGCCCATATGCCTTGTTAGTACTGAGGCCAGTAATGGCAGAAAATACATCAACTGAAGAAATTTTAATGTCAGCTATGAGGAAGTCAGAGGGGGGAAGTGATGGAGGAACAGCACCGGAATCGTCTAAGGTGGAATTGGAGGAGAAAGTCTGTGCGAAGAGATCTGCTTTATCAGTAGAAGAAATAGCTACAGAACCATCAGAGTAGAAAAGAGGAGGGAAGGATGATGAGGTAAAGTTGTTAGAAAGATTTTTGGCAAGGTGCCAGAGGGAGCGGGAAGAATTCGAGTTGGAGAGTTGAGAGCATTTAGTATGGATGAAATTATTTTTAGTAGAGCGAAGAACAGACTTAGCACGATTCCGGGCAGAAACGTAAAGATTATGTGATTCAGGGGTGGGATGGCTCCGATACCTTTTGTAGGCCTTCTCCTTGTTGCGGACAGCATTAGAACAAGCGTGATTAAACCAAGGCTTTCTTGCGTTAGTCAAAGGATATGAGAAAGGAATGTATGCTTCCATGCCCGAGAGAATAACCTCCGTAATGCGCAAGGCACACTCAGATGGCTCACGGCCATGGAAGCAATAATCATTCCAGGGAAAATCAAAGAAGTACTGCCTGAGGGCCTCCCAGTCCGCGGCTCCAAAATGCCAGAGACGACGTTTCCCTGGAGGGTCCGCAGGCCGTACTGGAGCGATAGGACAGGTTAAGGTAATAAGGTTGTGATCGGAGGAGCCCAACGGAGAGAAAAGATTAACAGAGTAAGCAGAAGGATTAGTTGTGAGGAAGAGGTCAAGTATGTTGGAGCTCTCTCCAAGGCAGTCAGGGATACGGGTAGGGTGCTGTACAAGGTGCTCTAGGTCATTGAGGATAGAAAAGATGTAGGCTTGTTCACCAGGTGGATCCGTGAAAGGAGAGGAGAGCCAAAGGTGGTGGTGAACGTTGAAATCTCCAAGAATGGAGATTTCAGAGAAAGGAGAAATGGACAGAATGTGTTAGAAGACTGACCAGCAAATGTTACCTTTCCAGCTGTTATTTGTGGCGGTTTGGCTAATACTGTCAATATATATATATATATATATATATATATATATATATATATATATATGTCATCATCATCCAATCCTTCGTTGCCCCAGGAGGAGCGTAAGATTGGATGATATATATATATATATATATATATATATATATATATTGTAAATGACAGTATTAGCCAAACCACCACAAATAACAGATGGGAAGAAGAATGCGAGTGCATGTAGTTCCTTTCCCGATTTCTAGCTCTACCCCCTGATAAATAAATACATATATATATATATATATATATATACCAAGTATGACATCTGTGGGCGATCTTGGACATCGCAACTTCCAAGGCAGTAACAAAATGAATGTGGTAAATACGCTTCTGCGGCCTGAGGTTGGCCGAAAATTCTATATAATTATGTTTAGAAGAATATTTACCACATTCCTTCTCTCTCTCTCTCTCTCTCTCTCTCTCTCTCTCTCTCTCTCTCTATATATATATATATATATATATATATATATATATATATATATATATGTATATACTGTATGCCAGCAGACTCTCGAAATGAAATGAGGAAGCAAAGACTTTGGATGGCAGAGGAAGTGGATAATAGAAAAATTTTAAAAACACAGAGACCGGGCGGAAATAAAAGAAAGTTTTGAAAAGGGAAAGGACTCTATGCAAAATCCAATAACTCTCGGGGAGAGATACTGTGTTTTTCTACTCTATATTCATAGAGTCGGATCCTCCCTGGAAATATTTCACATAAACTCAGTTATTTGAAAACTATTTCAACTGCCAAACGAAACTAAAAATCGTTAAAAAAGCTAGATTGAAACCTTCCCCCCCTTTTTTTTCTCTTCAGAAAGAGGAAATAATACTCGATACCCATGAATATTCAGCAATAAATCGTTATTTTGCTTCCTGCTCCACAAAATTTTGAGCCTGAGTTATCTGTGGTATTGTGCTGGTGATGCAGGACTGTTTGAACTGCCCCACCCTGGCCACTGGCCGCTGCGCTCTCCCACCCTGGCAACTTTCCCCTGCAGTCTGCCACCCTGGCCACTGCCTCTTACAGTCTACCACCCTGACAACAGCCCCGTGCAATTAGCCACGGTGGCACTGCCCCCTCAACTTTCCCACCGTGGCACATTCCTCTGAAGTTTGCCTCCATGGCATTGTCCCCAGCACCCTCCGACCTTGGCCACGTCTCCTTGCAGTCTGCCACCCATATACAGCTCCCTGCAGTCTGCCACCCATATACAGCCCCCTGCAGTCTGCTACCCACATACAGCCCCCTGCAGTCTACCAACCACATACAGACCCCTGCAGTCTGCCACCCAAATACAGCCCCCTGCAGTCTGCCACCCATATACAGCCCTCTGCAGTCTGCCACCCATATACAGCCCTCTGCAGTCTGCCACCCATATACAGCCCTCTGCAGTCTGCCACCCACATACAGCCCTCTGCAGTCTGCCACCCACATACAGCCCCCTGCAGTCTGCCACTCACATACAGCCCTCTGCAGTCTGCCACAGTGGCACATCCCCCTGCAGTCTGTCACCCTGGTCACTGCCCTCTGCACTTGTCATGTAAATATCACATGATACTTTAGCTTTGGCTTTCATTAATAAGAATGTTTCTTTTGAATGGGAATTATGTTTTAATACCATTACGTCTTACATACAGAACATATTCCTATTGCATCTTGCTTATCCTATAACCAAAATTAGACTATTGATATAAATTTCTTATATTTTCTGTCTGTCTGTCTGTCCCTCTGTTTGCCAGTCACTTTCTGTTTATAGCTGGTGTAGGCGAAAGTCAATCAAAACACTTATGTGACCAGTCACTGCCACCTGAGCACCCACACACACCCTTAACAACTCTTCCGCCAAACCCATCTCCTTTCTAAATAATAATCAGCCACAGAAATCGTACCCGGAAAGTTGCTTAATCTTTTCTCCTCAATGATTTTTGAAAAGTTTATATTTTTTACATCCATACGATTTCACTCAGAGACCTTACGGACTGGACTAAACTCATTAACGCCTTCCTAGTCAGAGATCCTTTTAAAGCTAAATTAAATAATGTTGTGGTAGCTTGAATACAAGGGAATATAAGCCACTGGCCTGAGGGGATTAATATTGCTGAAAACAGCCATTGGACATTGGAGTAGTTTTATATTATTAGTATGATGAACATTTTATTTTAGGACATACCACTAGATTTGCAGTCATTGTTATTCTTTACATCATGTGTAATGAAGACTATATAAAAATTCAACGATATATATATATATATATATATATATATATATATATATATATATATGAGACTGAATTCATCCAAGTGTGCTGGTAATGCTGGCGTTGCCACCATAAACTAGATAGTCCAGTCCCTATAGCCCAGGAGCCTTCCCACGCACTTAAACTTTTGCAAGGCAGTACTTCGGCACTAATACACGGCGTTAGTACTGAATACATGCTACAGCGATCATATTCAGGACTGGTACAATGTTATTAGTGTTTCAAGGGACGTCGGTAGAGCTTTCGCATGACCGATAAAGTTTGTTTTAAAGTAATTCATATAATCAACTATTCCCCTCCCTATTTGATCGAAATTGTGTCATCCCGAAGAGTACAAGACCACCATCTCACTTTCCTTTATAATGGATGGTCCATATATAATGCTTCTTCTACACTCCTCTGGGTGATTTCCCATGTAGGCCTATTGCGTGAATGGCTTAGTCAAAGTTATTAATCCTTTTCCTGTCTCATTTATTCCTGTTCCCACTGCTACACCCACGCCCACACAGGGAGGTTGAGCCGCCTCCACATCTCACAATATACCACCAAGTGAGTGTGTACGGGAAAGCTATATACGGATTACCCTGTATATTCAGAAGTCAATGAACTTAACATCGGTCCTGTTTTACCACTAAGGTTAGGTTATTTTAGTCCACAACATTTAAGAACAGATGACACCTACACATCTGCTAGTATTCAATGAGCGAAGGATCTTAATAGAGAGAGAGAGAGAGAGAGAGAGAGAGAGACTCATGAAAATAAGATAATTCCATACCTGAAATAATTAAACAGATGGACACTCGTATATCCATTATGACGAAAGTGCAATTTTAGATTTAGTCACTATACAACAAAAGGCGAGATAACAGAAAAACCTTTACAAAAGGTACATCAGCCACAGCACATCCCACACATACCAAACGTGATATGATGAGGAAAATGAGGACCCTTGGCCACCCCTCACCTCCACCTCACTCCCTTCCCCTTCAACCATCTACAGTCCCTTGCCCATCATAACATCTATAGGCGTTGAATTCCAGGCTACCTGCTGTACCTCACCTCTTCCTCACTCCCCTCCCCTTCTACCATGTACAGTCCCTTGCCTATCACAACATCTCCAGGCGTCTTATTCCAAGTTCCCGGCCGTACCTCACCTCCACCTCACTCCTTTCCCCTTTAACCATGTACAGTCCCTTGCCTATCACTGCATCTCCAGGCGTCGTATTATAAATTACTGGCCGCACCTCGCCTGCTTTTCATTCCTATCCCCTTTAACCATCTGCCATCCCCTGCTCATCACAGCAGTGTCACGCGTCGCTGTCTATTATGAGAATGGAATTGTCTTTATTTTTCCTTTCTTTTATCTTTTTTTTTAGAAAACTATGACGAGATGAAGGGATCTCAAATCGTTTAATAAAGGTTATCATCTTCATTGTAACGACAGATTGTTTGTTATATTGTTGTTACTCTCAAACGTCTTTATTCAATTTAACAGATGTTATAACAAGTTTGATTACGTACAGCACTCATCGACTTCTTCACTACAAACAGAATTTTCAAAACGTGAATCTCGTCAGTTGCTCATAGTAAGAATAAAGAATAAATTTTATAACAGACGCCACCGTGCAGAATGGATTGGAAATATATTAAGACGGTATTGTAATAGGCTTCTCGTGTTTATCATAAGCTTTTTTTTTTTTTATGCGAGGAAGAAGGAACCAAAGCGATGAGCCCGCAGTAACAGTTCCCTCCAAGAGAAAAACAAAATACAATTGAGAGTCAAATTCAAGATCCGATCATTTTGAGATGCCTGGACACACTGCGTTTGAAAGACTGGAGATCATAGGCAGCAGGAAATACAGACAGAGGGAGACAGTTCCAGAGCTGACCTGTTGCATAAATGAAAGACTGGGAGTAACGGTTAACTCTTGCATTAGAGAGTTGGACAGAAAAGGGATGAGAGTTTGCTGCCAGACGGGTGCTAAGCGCCCGTCGTAGAGGTGGAGGAATGCAAGCAGACAGTTCAGAGGAGCAGTGACCATTAAAGTTGCGATAGAAAAGAGATAAAAATGCAGCAGTGCGTCGAAGAGACAGAGGTTGAAGGGAGTCAGTAAGAGGAGGAGAGTTAATGAGACGAAAAGCCTTTGACTCCACCCTATTGAGAAGAGCTGCATGTGAGGAGACTCCCCACACATGAGAGTTGTACTCCACACAGGGGTGGATAAAACCCCTGTATAGAGTCAACAATTGTGCAGGGGTAAAGGAAGAGCGGAGTCGGCTTAGCACACCCAATCTCTTGGAAGCAGATTTTACAAGAGATGTAATATGATCTTTCCAAGATAAGTCCCGAGTAAATGAAACCCCAAGCATGTTCAAGGATGATGCAGGATTAAGCTGAATATTATTAAACATTAGTGGGTATACCTGTGGAAGATTTTGTCGGGTTGATAGGTGTAAGAAGTGAGTCTTAGACGCATTAAAAACAACCATATTATTTTTACCCCAGTCAGAGATACGAGCCAAGTCAGACATTAGGTGTGCCATAGCCTCATCCCTTGTTTGTTGAAGTAACTGCTGAGATGGACGTTGCGGGAACCGAATGGAAAGGTGAAGGGTGGAGTCATCAGTGTATGAGTGGATAGGGTTAGATGTTCAGCTTAGAAGATCATTGATGAATAAAAGAAAGAGAGTTGGTGATAGGACAGAGCCCTGAGGAACACCACTGTTGATAAATCTAGGAGAAGAACGATGGCCGTCTACAACAGCAGCTATAGAACGACCAGAAAGGAAGCTAGCGATGAAGGCACAGATAGAAGGATAGAAACCGTTGGACGGCAGTTTGGAAATTAAAGATTTATGCCAGACTCGATCGAAAGCCTTTGAGATGTCAAGTGCAATGGCAAAGCTTTCGCCAAAGTCCCGAAAGGAGGATGACCAGGAGTCTGAAAGGTAGGTGAGAAGATCGCCAGTGGAGCGTCCTTGACGGAACCCATACTGACGATTGGAAAGAAGGTTGTGATAGGAAAGATGCCTTAAAATTTTTCTATTGAGAATTGACTCGAAAAATTTTGAAATACAGGACGTTAAAGCAATTGGACGATAGTTGGAGGGTTGAGAGTGGTCACCCTTCTTTGGGACTGGCTGAATGAGAGCAAACTTCCAGCAAGAAGGAAAGATACAAGTTGACAGACAAAGGCGAAAGAGTTTGCCTAGGCAGGGTGTAAGCACAGAAACACAGTTCTTGAGAACAACAGGAGGGACCCCATCAGGCCCATATGCCTTGTTAGTACTGAGGCCAGTGATGGCAGAAAATACATCAACTGAAGAAATTTTAATGTCAGCCATGAGGAAGTCAGAGGAAAATTTACAGCTTTGTCTCACTTCTTTGTTTGGTCTATGGAAGTTGGTTTGTTTTCCTTTAAGCTGTAAAAAAAACTCCTTTTATCCCTTCAGCGTGATGGCACATTATCGATTCCATTCATGCTACCATCGAAATGTGTTGCTCTGCTTGAAGTGATGAGAGAGAGAGAGAGAGAGAGAGAGAGAGAGAGAGAGAGAGAGAGAGAGAGAGAGAGAGAGAGGGATCCCTGCCTGCCACTGTGTTTTTGGCAAACCAACGCGAGCAGAGCTTGAATTATGTTATTATCGGTCATAGTTCAGCTATGTATTAGTTATCTGTTGACCGCTTATGGAGTTACTTGAAGAAACAGACAAATTGACAAGTATGTAAACAAACTGGAGCGGAGGTAAGTGAACAGATTCAGTTAAGCGGTGCATATGGAGGGTGTTTTGAGACAAAACGTAGCTGTGATGCAACAATGACAGACACTACAATGACGGGAAATTAATAGAAGAATGAGGGAAACAAGCCAGGGAGTTATGTTCCTGGATAAACTTTAGTGCATTTTAATATAGTTTTCTGGTGATTAACTACTTCGGATAATGAGAAGTTAGTTAAAGTGAACAGAGTGGTAAAGAGGGATTTAGGTCACCAAGATGGTAAAACAATTATGATTATCGTTCTGACAATGAATAAAGAGTCTTGCATTTCAATCCAACTGAGGACAGACGATTTTCTGCAGTTCGTATAGACACCACAACCAGAGAGTTACAAAAGCTAATTTGGAGCGGCAGGATGGGGTGAAGAAAAGCAGTGTAACAGATGCTTGACGGCCTGTTTGCTGTAATCACCCCTATTACTTCTGGGATATTGTAGGCTATCTGAATTTAGAAAGGTTTTACCAACAACTTCCTTTCGTGTACCAATGTGAATTCACTGATTTCGACGATGCATTCTATGAAATTTATTAAAATGTGAGATTCTTTACTCTCGGTCAAAGCGTTATTTAAGATGGTTTTAACATCTTGGTGCTCTAGATCTCTCTTAGCAACTGTAAAAGTTTAACACTAAATAGAGAAGTTAACTTCAAGCAAAAATTTGTATGCATTACTCAAGATCATTCAACAACTTCATTCTTTGACTTCCAACTAGCAAGCAGTTGTATTCACCCAATGGGAGAATCCTCCTGGCAACAGGGATTAAGAGAGTTTGTATTAAATCCTCCAGCTACCAGACGCCCCTAACAATTAAAGTAAAATACCTTAGTGGAAGCATTAATAACGTGTCAACGATGTCATGACGCAAATAGATTAACAGTTTGATTATTTCACACAGGATCTACTGGTCAGTTATCCATAGTATCTTTTTTTCACGTCCATCATCGTATCACCATCTCGTGCGGCGACGTCTCATTCCCAACAAGTAATTAAGTTCTTTTCACCCAGCTCTCACATCCTGCGCCATTAATTGCCTTTTCATTAACTCTCTCCTTCATCACACTCTCGTTCAGCCCTCATCTCACTCATCATTTCCTCATCACTAAGTAATTATGCAGTTGTCGCCTCCTGATCACCCTCTTATCTCCTCATCCCTCCAATAATCATTCAGGCAGCACAGTATAAGCACCCTCCCCGTTCTTTCATCTTCACAATACTCTGTTCACCTTAACTAGGCGTGTAATTGACGTCTGTCCTTCTTGAATGTGGACCTGTAACAAAGTATTGATACCAGAATATGATACTAGTAACGAAGAAATATACGGAAAGGATGTTTAACGGCAGTATTGTCTTACTCTGCCGCTGAACTACGCGACATAAGCTACAAAAGGACGAAACTTTTTGTCTACTTCAAATGAATGGACTATAAATGTACTTCACGATAGAGGGGCATTTAGGTTTCAAGTGTACAGTCAGTCATTGTTCACCCTTCCTTATGTGTTGTTATGTATGATAATCAATTTTTGGAGGTGGATGATTGTAACAGGTCAAGCTCCCTCTACTTTAAAAGAAAATGAAAGTAAATAAAAAGAAGGACCACTTGAGAGTGCAATACCAGCGCCCTACAGTCAGTTTGAGGACCACGCATTTGGCTTTGTCCTTTCACCTTAACCTTCAACGGATTCTTCTCAAAGTCCAATCGCTTCATTCCTGCCTGACCCTTAACACTTCCACCAAGTTTGGTACAATACAAATAAGAACCGTTTGAGTTTACTTTACCCTGTAACCCTCACTTTTTACCTATACTTGTCAACGTCGAATATCTTCATCTTTGGCTTACCTTTAGACATCCGAAAATGTTTGGTTCAATTCGCATCAAAACTGAGAAGTAAAGGGTCTCACATTTGATCCACACACCCTTTCCTTATCCTGAACCCTTCCACTGAGTTTGGTTTAAACTGGATAAAACTGTTTAAAAATTCTTCCTATCGCCATGACCTTTGGCTAACTCTCCATCAGAATTTGGTCCAGATCAGATCAAAATTGCTTCAGTTATTTTGCTCACACAGAATTACGGGTCGAACTTTGACCTTGCCCCGTGACCTTGACATTAGACTAACTTGTCAAAACTGAAACCCAACATCTTTTTTAAACCCTCAAGCACTCCACCAGGTTTGGCCTTGATTGGCTGAAAACTCTTTAAGTTGACCTTGCCATGTAACCTTCATATGACTACTAAATATGTGACTTTAATATTTGCTTAGTTTTCTCGAAAATCGACTCTCTTCGTTCTCGTCTAATCACAACACGTCCATTATGTTTGGTTTAAATCGGATCAGAACTGTTTAAGCTGACCACTCAATGTGAATTTGACCATTGATCTACTGTTCGAAAAAAGCAATGCGTTTTCCTTTTACCTGTCATTCAACACATTCACCAAGTTTAGCTAAAAAGCTAAACTTGGTGAATGTGTTGAATGACATTTTTTAAAAAATAGTTTGTGTTATAATATTCACATGTAGACAGACAGACAGCTAGACACAGTTAGTAAATCATTACATTTGTCGCTCCCAACATGCTCGTGTGTACTTAAGTGATGTGGGAAGCCACTATTATTTTTTTTTTTATGTGCTCGACTCTGGGCATAGGCTTCACAGCCTGGTCCCAAGGTCAGTAGTCCTCCTACATATCATACACCTCTACATGTCACCACTTCGGCGCTAAGACCCACCGTCCTTATTGAATACATGCTAGGGCTCTATCATACAGGACTGGTGTATTGGTATTAGCGGAGGTATTTTTATCACATGTCGGCGGGTCTTCTGGTAGATCGGTAAAGTCTGCTTTTACATGAAATTCAAATCCTTAAACTGGTCTCTGCCCCAGCGGGGATTTGAACCTGGGTCCGGTAGGACCGCAAACCACCTCTCTACCGCCTCCCCCCAGTGTTGTCTTTCTCAATGATTTAAGTGAAATATGGATCTTTGGAGTTACGATGTCTTCTGTTTTGCTTTATACATCCAAGTAATTTGTTTTAAGTAGGATTTCATTATTAGTTTGCACTTCGTCTTTCCATGTTTCTGGATCGTACCTCCCGATCTTTCTGCTAGATAAAGGCCAGGATGATTATAAACAGGTTGAAACCGCGCTTTCGGGGCCTGAAGGGCCACTGATCCGTATGGTCTGGTTCAGACCTACTTGAAATATACAGGTAATGATTGAAATGTATATGATGAAACCTACATGATCCTGTTTTACTGTAGTCCAAGGTTTGGGAAGACTGTCTGTATCCTGAGTACTTTATCTTACGGAAGGAGGGGTAAGAAGGTAACTGTAAAGCCACTTGGCCGAGATAATGACACGTTAACTGGCCAGTCTTCCGGAATACCTGGTACCGGTAGGTCGTTAAAGAGGAACTGTTGTAGTGGAGCAGTCGGGGTCAGGCCCAGTAGCCTAAGTGAAACCAGGATATGGGTGTTTTAGGAAGGAAGGGAGGAAAATATCTGAAACTCTTCATTGAAGCGTAGTGATTGGCGAGAGAACTGTATAAACTTGTGTATGAGAGGGTGAAGGTTGGGTGAAAAAAAACAAATGATAGGCCAAAACCATCGTGAAAAGCAAAGTGGTGAAAGAGACGAGCGGTGCGCGGTGCACTGTAAATGAATAAGGACAATATATGTAGATCCTTTTGTCTAGGCTGCCCTCCCATGATTATGTGTCGAATGGAAGAAACAGAGATAAGCTGACATTAATATTATACAGTGGAGTGCCGCCGCATTTTCTTTTTCGATGATGACAACATATCACATGACTGGTATCGTGTGCATTACAGGCAGTAACTGTGATTGTTTGTTCTTGACGCACCGACCATTTGGCATCTGCACATGGTACTGTACTCCCAGAAATTTTGTATCGAGTTTCATAAACAAAGGTGGGTGGGATAGTTTTTCGCGGGTTGCTTCGCAAAACATTCTTTTTTGTAGTAATGACAACCAATATCTGGGCAACGTAATATAGAGATACTGTTATGATAAAGATTTTCCTGCAGTTTGAAGCATAGGACCACTTCCTCGAAGGGGAACTGTTGACCAAAATTTAATCCTTACCCAAGATGGCGAAATTACATTGCGAAAGACCTGTCTGTAGGAAAAGTGATGCATGGGAATGTCGAAGTGTTGCAGTGGCTATGTTTGTTGCTATCATATTCTGCATAAGTCATCGGCAGAAACAACAAGCTACAAAATATGCAAGGAGGTACAATCATCTCACAACTTAAGTTTCCGTCATTCCTGATGTTCTAACTCTGGACTTGTGAGACGAGCACGCGGAGTCATATGTATGACTTTTGGTTTGCTGTCTGTTTCCCTTAATATTGCTTTTATTGCAGGATTTTAAAACAGCTCATCAAAAGCTCATATTATTTTATTCCATATGCGCCCTCCTCTTCCGCACCCCACGCCACCCTCTGCTCGTGTCTCAGCCGACGCTGTGAAGGAGTCACATACTGGCCATGTAAAGACGACGTTATGATTCCCTGAGGAGATTGTGGATGTTAATGAAGGGTGTTGGCTGTCATTCCCAAAGATCTGTGGACAACTGGCCCTTGGTTCCTTCCTCCTTGTATTAAAAAAAAAAAAAAAAAAAAAAAAGTTGAATGTGAAAGCTGGCTTCCCGATTCAGTAGAGGTGATCTGCGGTCCTAATAGACCCAGTTTTGAACCTGGCTGGGGCAAAGGTCAGTTTAGGGATATGAATTTCATTAAAGCAGACCTTACTGATCCACAGGAAGACCAGCCGACATGTAAAAATACTACCGCCAATACCAGTACACGAGTCTTGTAAGAGACAGCCCTAGCATGTATTCAGTGTGGACGGTGGTTGTTAGCGCCAAAGTGGTGGTATGTGGAGGTGTGCAGTATGTAGAATTGCTGGATCTCAGGGAAAGGGCTGTGAAGTTAATGCCCAGCATCGGACACATACAAAGAATTCATCGATAGTTATTACTAGTTTTGTCGCATCGCATATCATTGTCTATACAGCCTCAGAAGCGAAGTCTGCTCTTCTATATAGCATCTTGTGAATAATGTGAGTTATGGGCGGTATTACATAGCACCATCGTTTTATTACGGAAATGTGTTTAATGATCTTCGTCAGTTAAAAAAAAAAAAAAGTATCATACTCAAGGGTTTCAGTGGATATGAAAATTAGCTGCTACTGCACACACCAATGAATCTATTAACCCGGTGTATCAATAAACAGATTATCCTGTATATCACGTTGTATGAACCTTCAGTACTAGTTAACATCACGGATATTATTTGCGCAAAAAATCACAGGATGGCCCATATATCACAATGCTCCCTCCATGCTTCAGAATGATATGTGTGGTAAGAGGGATAATGCATTTTTGGCTGACTGTAAACTGGGGCAATAAATGAAAAATGAGACAGGCAGAAAGAGGACAAACACTTCATAACAAGCGAAGTAATTAAAAGAACACAACAACGGCCAAAAACGGGTAGCTGAAAACGCTGTTAATTTTCATTAAATTTATTTCCCTTTATGAACCGAAAGTAGGATAGGTTAATGATGAAAGTTATATGTTTTTAATTCTAACTTGGTTTATAATTGTCAACTCTCCATCCTGATTGGTTAGTTGCAACAATGGAGTAAGACTAGAACACGATGCTAGTCACGAAGAACTGTTATGGAAAGGATGTAGAACCACCAGACTTCGCTTCTGAGGCAATATAGACAATGAGCTACGTGAAAGACTGTTCAAAAGGCCTACAGTGTTGAAGAACTTAGCGTAAAAGGACTGTAATTTATTCTCTCTCTCTCTCTCTCTCTCTCTCTCTCTCTCTCTTTCTCTGGGAATAAACAGATCGGCGTGATAACTATGATCTCTTTGACCGTGGTCTTTCAACTAATATTTTTTGTACGTAACGCTAGATAAATTTAATCTGACTGACGTCAGACGCCTGGCGTCAGAAGAGATAAAAATCTATCGAGATTAACCCGTTGACTGTCATCTTCGAACTCTGGTTCATAATTTGGTTATAGTTACACACTTTATGTTTTAGGGGAAAGCCCTTGTAATAAAGAGGTTAAACGTTAAAAGTGTGCCTGTGTGTGTGTGTGTGTGTGTGTTGCTCATCACTATTTCCAACACTCTACTGAAACCTTCAATAATGCAGGAGGGAGGAAACTGTACATCCGGTGCTGGTTTGCTATGGGAGTTGAGGGGCAGATTTGTGGCCCAGATTATTACGACAGAGGGAGAGTTAACTGTGAGGCTGGGAGAGGGTGGGGGAGGCTGAGTGAGAGTGAGGGAGCCTGGGAGGGGGTGAGGGAGTTTGCAAGAGGACGAGGGAGGCTGGGGAGGGTAAGGGAGACTGGAGGAGGGTGAGGGAGGGCTGAGAAAGAACTAAGGTGGTTGGGAGAAGGTAAGGGAGGCTGGTTGGGAAAGAAGGAGGCTGGGGAATTGTGAGGGACGTTGGAGGAGGGTGAGGCAGGCTGAGAAAGGAAAAGGGAGATTGAGAGATTTTGAGGGAGGATGAAAGAGGTTGGAGGGTGAGGGAGGTTGGGGGGTGAGGGAAGTTGAGTGGTGATGGAGGCTGGGTGGGTGGGGGAGACTGGAAGAAGATGAAGGAGATTGGGAGAGGGTGAGGGAGCTTGGGAAGGAATGAGGATAAGAGCGAAAGCACGAGATGTAATGTAAGGAGAGAGTGAGAGCGATGTTGGTTGGGAATCTGGCTACATTCTTGTATATGGTTTACTGAGGGTCAAGCAAGGTGTTGAGATTAGACAAATTTTCTGGCATCATAATAATTCATTTCGCACCTCACAATCCAGTGATGTTTGTTTTATGGAGAAGGGTGTGGGGGGCTGAGAAAGGACGAAGGGGTCAGTCATTTTTTTATTCAGTGTCAGGAGTTTATAATTCTATGATACCTGCACAATGTTGAAATCAACTCCTGTAAGCCCTGGATGACATACTGAAACATATAGGGGGGTACATCCAATGACGGTGCGCTCGAGGTGGTGTAACAGTACTGTGTATCTGAGGAATTCGAGACACTGGTTCGTCACGGGGTTATTGAGCACAGTGATAGCCTGTCAGTTGTGTTAAGCCAAGGGCAGCTACTGCTAGCGTGCTAGCTGTGTTGATTATCTTGGCTGAAGAAGGTTCATGGTCTCGTGCTGCATGTCTGGATTGATGCATCACAGTGGCTGGCTGCCTTAATTTCTCTCATGTATGTGTCTATTTTTCACTATCGTATTCCACTACACCACATATTCAGCTAGAAATAAGTTCAGTACAACAGTTTGATAACAAGAACCCAGCACATTTGGCCGCATTGCCTCACTCCCATCAAGTCAAACTCAAAAGGATGCTCTCTTTTATATTTCAATCTTTACTGGGCACCTTTTTTAGGCTTCAAATTGATGCTTATATTGTACTCGTGTAAAGTTATGCTGCACACACACAAAAAAAAACAGTGTTTCCTATAGCAGGCTGTCTTACTGTAAGCTCCGTCGTGCTTGTAAGTTTGATTCACTTTGCTATTAGCTCCATTTTACATTTACAGTTTATTTGAATACAGTTAAACTTCAGCTTCCCATCCAGTAAAAAAATAGAAAAACTACCTATAATGCATCACTGTAGACGTAACATTTTAAGGCCATTGCATCTGATACCAGTATCCGCGGACAGTAGTGATTAATACCCAATACAATGTATATAGAGTCAACAGTGCTGATACCTATGGAAATAACTAGTAAAAGAGAAAATAATTGCAAGGTAACAAGAAACACGATAACAACGTGAAAGACAGCCATTGAAAACCAGCAACTATTGTTAACGGAGAACATGAAATTAGGCCCAGAAAAAAAGACTAGTGAGAAGCTTGATATGGAGTGTTGCAGTGTATGAAGCGAATGCACAGACTGTAAGAAAACTGAAAACATATGCACACAGAGCTTCGAGATGTTAATGTGGAGAAGGATGATGTGAATAAGATGAAGATAACTAGATTTTGCAACAAGTTAGAGGAAATAGTTGCCTAATGAAGACCATAAAGCAAAGACAGAAAAGTGGATGGGAAATATTTGTACCTCGCAACGTTGCTGTTAAAGTTGAATCACTTCACCCTTGCCTTTCCCTCAACCCTTTCACCAAGTTTGATTACAATCGGATTAATAATGTTGAGCTTGCCGTGCGACATTATCTTTCAGCTTAGTGTAAAGAAAAAAAAATCTGTTAGAAACCACATTATACTGTTCCACTGAGTTTGGCTGAAATCGTACTAAAGCTGTTTATGTTGTTTACACACACACACACACACACACACACACACACACACACACACACACACACACACACACAGGTGGTAGGTGGGCTCGGCCATCATCCACCTACTTCATATAATGCAGCCTACTTGTTCCTTCAAATCTATAATTGTTTTCCTCTGTCTGTCGTCCTCACTACCCATTTCTCCCATCCTGTCTACCACTGGTTACTGATCTTTTATTCACCTATGGTGGCTTTACACTGAGTGGCAAGCTAAATGGTTTGTTGTAACTCAGACCACCATTTACAACGTTGGGTGGTAACCAAATAACCAAGTAGCAGGGTGACGTGGAGCCTGCTATGGTGCCCTTGTTAACTGGGTGGAGAGACAAAAATATGGCGTCTACCCAGGAACTAAACCTCCAATCAAATACCCGCGTCTCACTGTGGTGAGGCGCCGTCAGGAACATAAGAATATCGGTTCAGTGCACGGGATGGCTCTGCATTGGCAGTTGCTTGCCTGCGGTTGTTAGGTCTGGTCGATCAGACAGACAGGGGTAGTACAAGAGGAAGAACAACAAAAAACAATAACAATAACAACACACACACACACACACACACACACACACACACACACACACACACACACACACACACACACACACACACACACACACACACACACACACACACACACACACACACACACACACACACACACACACACACACACACACACACACGTCCGTCCATCAAAACAACACCTCTGTCGCTTTCACAAGGACCGGTGTCTAAAAGTGTGGCAAGGAGGGCGATGATGGACGGATATGATGAGAAAATTTTCAGAGTAGTCGGGTAATCCTCCAGGACTCATTGTAGTCTGGTGAAAAAGCACTAAACCTTGCTGTGAATTATAACAGAGGTTTTAGTGTTGTTTGTGGTTGATAAGGCCATGCTGACGGGGATTTTTTTTTTTTTTTTTTTTTTCAAAATGGACACCAACCAATATAGGGAACATCATTTAAGAACTGTATCCTAGCATCTTATTATCCTAGGCATTTGATTTTTGTGGCAATGTATATGTTTTTGTGGTCATGGAATATGATAACAGGCTTCATATTATGGAAAATCAAATTTATAATTACAATTCACCATATATACTTTCTTTCATGCAAGGAAGAAGGAACCATGTGCCGGGAGCAGGCAAATTGTTCTAGATGAGAAAAAGCAAAAACAAGATAACAGAGCCTAAGTCAATATCCGTTCATTTTGAGATGCCTGGACACACTGTATTTGGAAGACTGGAGATCATAGGGAGTAGGAAATACAGAGGGAGACAGTTCCAGAGCTGACCTGTTGCATCAGTGAAGGACTGGAAGTAACAATTAACTCTTGCATTATAGAGTTTGTCAGAAAAGGGATGAGAGTTTGTTGCTAGACGGGTGCCACGAGCCCGCCATAGTGGTGGAGGGATGCAAGCAGACAGATTAAAGAAGCAGTGGCCACTGAAGTTGCGATACAAAAGAGATAAAGATGCAACAGTGCGGCATAGAGACAAAGGTTGAAGGGGGCCAGTAAGAGGAGGAGAGGCAATCAGACAAAAAGCCTTTGACTCCACTTTGTTGAGAAGAACTGTATGTGGGGGGCCTTCCCACAAGTGAGAGTTGTACACTACACAGGGACGAATAAACCCTTGTATAAAGTCAACAACTGTACAGGGTAAAGAAGGCACGGAGTTGGCTTAGGACACCTAAAATCTTGGAAGTAGATTTTGCGAGAGAGGTAATATGATCTTTCCAAGATAAATGCCGAGAGAATGACATCCCAAATATGTTTAAAGATGATGCAGGATTGAGTTGGATATTGCAACAAATTGAAGGATACTACTGCGGAAGATTTTGTCGGGTTGATAGATATAAAAACTGAGTTTGTGATGCATTAAAAACAAGAATAGTACTTTCGCCCCAATCAGATATATGACCGAAGTCAGACATTAGGTATGCCATTGCCTTATCCCTTGTTTTTTAAAGTAACTGCTGAGATGGACGCTGCACGAAGCGAATGGAAAGGTTGAAAGGTGGAGTCATCAGCGTATGAGTAGATAGATGTAGATGTACAGCTTAGAAGGTCATTGATGAATAAAAAGAAGAGAGTTGGTGATAGGGCAAAGCCTTGAAGAATACAACTCTTGGTAACGCTAGGAGGAGAATGGTGGACGTCTGCAACAGCAGCAATAGAACGACCATCCATCTATCATCCAATCCTACATTGCCCCATGAGGAGCGTAGGAGCCCGGGGCTAGGTAGTTGGACCGGACATTTAAGATGAGAGTGACCAGTCTCACTCTTCCCTGAGTGGCATTACATGAGCAATCAACCCCAACCACCCCTAGAACGACCATATCATAATCATATATAATCATAAATGCAAAATGTACATTGGCATTGATATCTCACAAGGTACATCAGTATTTAGTCAAATGCACGTAACATATTTAAGTCATTGATCCAATTCAGTATATAAGCCTACAGATGGAGATCAATCAATTTATCAACTAGAAACTACTCAGAGAGCGCAAACCTCCACCAATGCCATTGCCATTAAGAAAGATCTGGATCAGGCTTTGCCCCAAAATTTAATCAATTCTTTCTTGGTCCATGGCCCACCTTGCCACAAAATTTCATTGAAATTCATTCAACACTTTTGGAGGTACTGTGTGGGATATTCCAGATCCGGATCTGGATCTCAGCCCAAATATAATCATTTCTTCCTTGGCTCACGGCCCACCCTTCCACAAAATTCCATCAAATTCCGTCCATAACTAATAATCCCGGTTCCGGATCCGTGGATATAGGATCCGGATCCTCACTCCCCCCTCTCCTCCAAATTTAATCAATTCTTTATTGGTCCATGGTCCACCTGCCCACATAAATTCATTGAAATTCATTGAGAACATTTGTAGATATTGTCCAGGATACTCCGGATCCGGATCCGGATCCGTCCCCAAATTTACAATTTTTTTCCCTTGGCCCATGGCCAACCCCTCCACAAAATTTCGTCACAATCCATTCGAAACTTTTTGAGTAATCCTGCTAACAGACAGACAAGCCAACCTATCTGTCTATTGCCAGACGCCTCAATCCCGTTCGGGGTGGCCACAAACAAATCGCCTCCAAGTCGCCCTGTCCCCCGCCTTTCATTGCCCGCTCCCAACTCACACCCCCTCTCTCATATACCTCTCCACCCCATCCCTCCATCTCATCCTCGGCCTCCCCCTCCCTCTCCCCCCCTCCACCTCACTCATATACACTCTCTTCGTCAGTCTTTCACCTCCATCCTCTCCACATGGCCAAACCACCTCAGTGTGTTCCTCATAACGCTTCCTATCACATCCACATCCACACCACAACGCTCCTTTATATCCTCATTTGTCAGCCTGTCTCTCCATGTGACCCCACAGGCTCCTCTTAAATAACTCATTTCCACTGCTCTCACTCTTGACTTGTGTCCTTCCAACAACGTCCAAGCTTCACTTCCATACGTTAGTGTTGGCTAAAACATAACTTCCTTGGTGGATGTAAAAAAAAAACTGCAAACGTGCAACTAATCAGCTAGCATCGCTAAGGCATGCGTTGCCTTGGTGCCACTTGACGAAGAAATGTTGGCATTAAAGTTATCAGCTGCCACTTGAATGAGACCAGCATTGCTACAAGAGATATCCAGTTTCTCCCTGCTCTTGGCTGCTGCATGGACTGCAGAGTTTTTGAACCGTAGCACTTCATCATATGAGGAAATAATGCCTGTCATATAGCAGCAATTCAATCCTTGTTACGTCATGGATAACAACTCCAAGAGCAATTTCCAATTGTGCGGGCCTGTTGGCATCAGCACATGTTGCCATGCCATAGCTGCTGTTACATTTCCATCAAGTTTTGTTGATATGTGTGACAACAAATTTAAAAATGTTTTACTACTGCTGGCCAGGGCAACATCTAGAGATATCTGTTCATAGAAAGTTTTGTGCCTTTTGAGTTCCTTCGATTTCCTTATAATTGCTCTGGCCACTCTCTCTGACAATATCAATATCATATTCATTGTTCTTCACTTATTTCATGTGTTTTGTTGCTTTAGTGTTGAAGACCAAGATATTCGCAACACCAACACCTGAGAGAACAATATCAGGTGCTAGGTTCTCTGATAACTTATTAATCAATAGTCGACGACGACGACGACGACGAGACAAAGAATTTTGTACTTTTCCTCCAGCTCAGCAGCATTCCACACATGAGACTTGTCTACCAGCATACACTCAGACACCTTAATATAGGCATCGTCGTCATGAGTGTCGCTTTAACATGAATAGTTTCCTAGGTTACTTTTAAATATTAGCAAACAGTCTCTGTAATACATAGCATCCACTTCACGCAGCCGCTAACGGCTCCCTGAACTCCCAGCCTCACTTGGTTACTCCATTCACCATTCCGCCGGTCACATGTGTCAAGGAAGACATTTTTGAAGGATTTTTGTGTCTTTCCTCGGGTCTGCAATGCGGCAATAACTGACTGCCCGCCATCGATCAGGGTGTCGAGGATCCAACTCTTCACACTTTTTACCACATAGAAAACAATGTTCCTTGAAAATGAAAACGTCTTGTTCAGTAAGACGACAACGTTGTGATGGTGGTGCTTCACTGTAACTCTTTGGAGGACCTCGGCACTTGACATGAGATTTTGATGTATGAGACATAGTGTTTGTGGCACTAATATTTTGAATCCGCATCCTGTTGGTAGTTGTTCATGGAAACTGCCACCTCTACGAATGCCAGATATTCTAAGTCGGTATACGTCAATATATCCACCTTCCCCTCTACCGCTACAGTCTATAAAATCCTTCAGATAACACTCCTGTTTGTCCATACTGCTTCATCTGAAACAAATATAAAGATATGTGAATTTAGGGATTGATGGAGGAAATTGTATGATTAAATATGCTTAGATATTCTCTAGATCGCTACAGTGTTATAGCCATTTTACATATATTATTATATTTCTTGACCAAAAATACATATATATTGTCATACATATCAAGTCTTTATGGCAATTAGAAGAGTTGTAGCTGATAATTACTTATTCTAATTTGCCCCGGCGGCCATAGTGATTTCTCAAAACCTCTGTAACCTATCGTGATATCTTTAGTACAATGTCATCCACCATAAAAGAAGAAGAAAAAAAAAGACTGTAACATTCCAAAACAAAGTTCTACCAAAAAATCCCATTCTGCCACCGGACTAATGTGGAAATCATAAAGGAAAATTTTGCAATGTGGACACAGATGGAAGAAAACGAATAGGCCTACTGGAGATATAGTACTGTGGTTAGGTTTTAGATGTATTCGGGGATTCCAAGTACAGTACTCAAGAAAACAATATAAAAGGAAATTTGTGAAATTGCTTTCGTGTTTTTTTTTTTTTTTGGATCGCTATAAAATGGCAGTAATTAAGGTTTGAGTGTCAGTGTTGTTCTCATTTCCAGAGATTTAATCGTTAGGCCTCGGAAAGAAGTAGAATGTTAATAAACTGAAAATTATAATAAGGCACGGTATTAACTCCTCCAGTAAGAGAATCTTTTGTGATGTGAGTCAAATCTCTATACAACACAACACAAAAAAATGGAGACTGATGACACTATGAGGATGGAGAATCACTCCTACGCTGTGAAAAATAGCCTGCAGGTAGCAAAAATAAAATACAAGTTATTCCTTCAAAGAAGGGAGTAAATGGAGACTTGTGAAGACTTTTCCATTATCAGGAAGGGGGTTAAGGGGAGGAACTGTCTTCCTTCTAAGCTGACTGGCTCACTGAGGCAGAGGTATGCTTCGTAGAGAGTGCTCTTCCAGTCCTTAAATTGCCAATGTGCAATTGTTAGTGCAAGTTTTGGTTTTCTGTTCTCGAAAATACTTTTGAAAGACCCTGTATTGCTTTTGCCCCAAGAAGAGGATTGCACAGGAAAAAAAAAAAATAGTGTTCCAGTCCTCCCACTCTACAGTAAGATGGCACTTTTCATATTAGTAAGAGAATTTTCAGTATTTAACTCCTGTATAATCAGTTGAGGAGTGTAAACCCCCTCCACTGTTTCAGACTTGTTTTATGCCTAGCCACGGAGAGAGCTAAAATGATGTTAATATGGCAACCCATTCTTCATCCATCATAATTTTTTTAAACGCAAAGCCGAAAGAAAAAAAATATCAGTATATGCTCTTCACCCGGTGCACAAATCATTTCCGGAGTGAGATTTAAATTTTATTTGTGATTTTGATAATTCGGAGGGGGAGGGGTATGCCTGTTATTACCAATCGATATTATTCACCCTAAAAGGCCTTCCAGTTAGTGAAGAGCTTCATGATGGATTTACATGTCTATCTATCTATCTGTCTATCTAACTATCTATACTGCATTATAATGTGTGTGTTTGTGTGTTTGAGTATATGCGTTTGTGTGTGTGTTTGTTTGTGTTCGTGTGTGTGTGCGCGTGTGTGTGTGTGTGTGTGTGTGTGTGTGTGTGTGTGTGTGTGTGTGTGTGTGTGTGTGTGTGTGTGTGTGTGTGTGTGTGTGTGTGTGTGTGTGTGTGTGTGTGTGTTTCAGTTTAAAATGTCTCTCCCAAGCTTAATAGAATCGTCTGTAAATATCAATAATAGAAAGGAGATTGGAAGAGGAGGAGGAGGAGGAGGACAGGAGAGCCAGTCATCATTATCCCCACCTGGATCTTGGGTAGAAACTCCGGGATAATCTTATTTCCGAGAGCGTGTTGAGCCTCGTCTTGTGGTACATGAAGGTAGACGGAAGGGAAGGGAAGGAAGGGAAGAGAAGGGAAGGAAAAGTAAGGGAAGGAAAGGAAGAGAAGGGAAGCGGGGTGTGGGTGAACTGGCTTGTTGAAACAGAGGAGAAAAAAAATGAAGTAAAAATTATGGAGGAAAAGTTGGTGAATCAGGAAGAGAAATCCAGTTGGCAAGGCGGAAGGAAGAATCAGAGGGTTTCTATGAACTGGACGTGCCCGTGAGGGAAAATGAGTTCCCTTGGTACGACGAAACGAAAGAGGAGTAAATGAAATGATAAGGAACCTATATTAATATGAGAGAGGTAGAATGAAACTGTCGGCATTAAGATGAGAGAGTAACGCGGGGATCTATATACTTGAAAATTTACAAACTTTGCCATTACTGTCTGCTACCGTTCATATACTTCGAATTAGACAACAAGATGGTCTGCCTACGAAGATATAACTTCCATAAATTACGGTGCGTTGTAAGGGGACAGGTGTGAGAGTGAGGTGAGTGATAGGCTTGGTTTTTACCACGGGATTAATGTATGCGGAATGCTGCAAACCAAAAGTTGCCTCAGTTACTGGTGTATGGCATCTACAAGATGTGATGTATGGGTGAGGGGAGGGGATCGCAACAAGACAGAATAGCCCTACGTATACTCAGCATAAAATACGCTGATATTTATCGTCCTTACTCTCCATAGCATACTCTCTCTCTCTCTCTCTCTCTCTCTCTCTCTCTCTCTCTCTCTCTCTCTCTCTTCATTCAGTATTCTCCACCTTTGGACCCTATCTTCACTACCCTCGTAATTAAACATAAGTTCTCTATCACTTTTCCAGGTTCCATCTCGTTCTCTCTGTAACGTCCTCCTTCATCGTAAATTCTACACCCACTCCCCTAACTCTTCCTTCTCTTTTTTACGCTTCCGTATTACTCCTTCTGTTCTTTACTTGGTCGTTATGGGATTTCTTTTCATTACAGTATTTTAATTTATTTATCCGAGAGAGAGAGAGAGAGAGAGAGAGAGAGAGAGAGAGAGATTTTACTGCGTTATACGGAATAGCAAAATCGCACATCACTCACTTAAAGACCGCCTTCGGCTGCCTCCGCTCGATGTCAAGCAACAAACCAACATACATAAATCGGATCATTAAAATATATAGATGATACAGTACCATTATACTAAACAATTATATGAGTATGAGGCGGGAGGAAGGAGAGGCGAGACAGTGATAACATAAGAAACACGTCACTCTTCTCTCCTGTCATGCTGGTAATTTCAACGCCAGACCAAGGGCGAATCCATCCCTTCAGCTCTTTAAAAAAAAAAAAAAAAAAAAAAAAGTCGCGTCTTTGGAATCGGTGCCCCGATTGGCCTCCAATTTTTTTTTATTCTTCATGTTAGAGCATTTTAATGGCACCTTGCTCTAACAAAATTTGCTCTACATGAGCCGTTTTTGCTGCGTTACGGCAACAAACCAACAAATAAAGAGAAATCGGATCTTTATAATATAAATAATCGTGTTTTTTTGCACGAAAGTGTCGGTCTCTATATATCAAAAGAGGGCCTTATTTCTTTTTTATCATAACGTGTTTATTACATATATACTTCTTCTGTTAATCAGACATTTACCACTATTTCCCTCGCTGACCATAAGGAAGTGGAAATAGGATGTTGATGCAGACTAGTATTTGATGGCTATTTGAGGACAGTACTTAATTATCAAAATAGTCTGTAAAGTGCCTACATCTATCATGTTGTATGACCTCCATCATAAAAGCACCAATAAAGCAATTTTTGACACCAGCATGGTCAATGAAATGGAGATCAAATGATAGATTCAGCCACTGACTTATATCACTGTTGTCCTAATATCATGTATCCTTTCGGCATGTCCAGCTAAATGGAAGCTTCAGCATTTGATGAGTGGATTTGTGAATATTTCTTTTAAAACAGTGTACACAGGACAACACTATATTCGTACACGTAAGTTATATTTTATTTTAATCCTGCCATGGAACGGTAACCCAAAGAACACATCTACGCCTGATTATCTCCTCTGAAGTACCCTGCTGCACTGCCAAAGGGCACATTTTGTCTTGCCTCTTTCAACTTGAATTTCTGCTGGTTGACTGGCGTTCCTGACCTTGATATAAGCTGCATTCTGCAGTTTCTGGAGTACCTCCATGAAGACTAATATATCAGATTGTGCTGTGTAAAAGTTCTCATTGAAATGAGCACGGAAGCATTCTGTACCCGCTCCACTTAACTTATTGTATGTTGACACGCACTTTTCAGACATGGACGTGATAATGAATATGCGCTTTTATAAATCTCTTACACTTCACTGTGTTTCCTAAATAAATCCATCATTTGACACCATATCATTTGCCCTTCTGAAAACAGTGACGGTTGGGAGTAAAGTAAGGACGCAGGCATGTACACGACAGGATCCAAGAAATGCGACTGAAATATAATACTATGGATTACCCCCACCCAATTAACCCTCTATTCCTTCAACGATCTGTATCCCTTCGGTCCACGCCACCATCACTTTCTGTGGGTCATAATGACAGCGGGTGTATCCAAACTGCCTCACGAACGTCTTACCACCACAGTTGCTGTTATAGAAGTCTCTTCTTAACCAAAACTAACCGGGAGGACAGCAGTTCGTCCTGCAATTCGTTCAGCAGCGAGGACAAACGCACGGATGCTTGAAAGCTGCTTGGCAATTCACCCAGGCAGTCTCCCCGGGAACATCTCATTTGCTCTATCGGACTTGAATGGTCATAGTTTGATCCCCAGCTTTTATGCTCAGCTGAGACAAGTTACACCTGGGATTATGAGGGAACAGTCAGACCTGCAAAACAGTATGCACCTCCTGTCTTATTCTTCTCTGAATCTTGCTTTGAACTCCATGAAACGATCACTTCAGCAGCCCTTCAGGTGGATATCTCTGCCTCTGCTACAAGTCACTTGATGCTGTGACAGTAGCTCTTCACTCTCTGATGCATCACCGGGATCCTGAAGCTCACACGCTGCCCTAGACTGCACTGTATCCCAGAAGAGGTCGATGCAGCAGCGAAAAGACGGAGACATTACACACTCACAATCTTTACATAGCCCCATGTAGCAAATTTCGTTATCCATCCACTCGCACCTTCACAATATATCCACACACACACACACACACACACACACACACACACACACACACACACACACACACACACACACACACACATACACACACACACACACACACACACAAACATTACCCGAATTCAGAGAGTTTAGTGTTTGTTAGATGCCACCCTCATTGGACCGGAACTACTTGTAACCACAGTCAAATTTAACCTTTTCTGTGCCAAACTGGAGCAGCTTCTCCAGTGTTGTCAGAACACCGACATCACCCTTAAAACACACACACACACACACACACACACACACACACACACACACACACACACACACACACACACACACACACACACGATCATTCACAGAGTTCATACGTCTGCCAAGGCAGCACCATCCCCTGTTTAATGTGCTTCATGACCTTAACCTTGACCCATGTCCTTTTTTGCCAAGAAGTTAATTGACCGTTCCTTACAAGAGCCTCACTTTTTTTTTTTTGTCATTGCTTCCAGTACATTGCTCCCTTATATTGCCAAGAGACAGACATGCTCAGAGTCACACAAACCGATAAAAACAACCGAGCCCAAAACATAACCTTTTTAGCAATGTTAACCCGTCAACTCCTAGTGTTAGAAGGACGCAACTAGGCATTCCCAAAGATTAATTAAGGTCGGGGAGGCACCCTAGAGTCCAGTGCGCAAATTTGAGCACACCAGTACATAATATTGGTTTTAATCATACTGTTGTTTCAGTGTCAAATTCGGTAATACCAGCATCCAGTTTTGATTTTTTTTTTTAATGCGAATAAGAAGGAACCAAAGGCTAGGAGCCCGCAAGCAATTCCTTCCAAGAAAAAACAAAAACAAAACAAAAGTGAGCAAAATTCAAGATCTGTTCATTTCGAGATGCCTGGACACACTGCGTTTCAAAGACTGGAGATCAGAGGAAGTAGGAAATACAGACAAAGGGAGACAGTTCCAGAGTTGACCCGTTGCATAAATAAAGGACTGGGAGTAACGGTAAACTCTTGCATTAGAGAGATGGACAGAAAAGAGATGAGAGTTTGTTGCCAGAAGGGTGCTACGCGCCCCTCGTAGAGGTGGAGGGATGCAAGCAGACAGTTCAGAGGAACAGTGACCATGGAAGTAGCGATAGAAAAGAGATAAAGAGGCAACAGTGCGGCGAAGAGACAATGGTTGATGGGAGCCAGTAAGAGGAGGAGAGTTAATGAGACGAAAAGCCTTTGACTCCACCCTGTTGAGAAGAACTGTATGTGGGGAGCCTCCCCACACATGAGAGTTGCACTTTACACAGGAGCGAATAAAACCCATGTATAGACTCAACAACTGTGCAGGGGTAAAAAAGGTACGGAGAAGGCTTAGCACACCTAATCTCTTGGAAGCTGATTTTACAAGAGATGTAATATGATCTTTCCAAGATAAATCCCGAGTGAATGAAACCCCAATCATGTTCAAGGATGATGCAGGCTTGAGCTGGATATTAATGAACAGTAGTGGATACTTCTGTGGAAGATTTTGTCGAGTTCATAGGTGTAAAAACTGAGTCTTTGATGCATTAAAAACAAGATTATTTTTATCCCAGTCAGAGATACGAACCAAGTCAGACATTAGGTGTGCCATAGCCTAATCCCTTGTTTGTTGAAGTAGCTGCTGGGATGGACGTTGCGGTAACCGAATGGAAAGGTGAAGGGTGGAATCATCAGCGTACGAGTGGATAGGGTTAGATGTACAGCTTAGAAGATCATTGATGAATGAAAGGAAGAGAGTTGGTGATAGGACAGAGCCCTGGTATCTGATATCTTCAAATATACTTCTTAATGCACCAGCACCGTTATTATGGCTGTATTTACCAACTGTCGACTATTAATATAATATTCATGGTACTAAGTCCACTGCTGTTGGAGTATCTTAACCACTAAGCTAATTTCATTTGACTGACCCTAAAGAGTTTATTTCTCCCCGTAACTGACTGGTGGCACGTTTATACACTAGTTTAAATTCTCATAAAAAGAATAGTTTGAAGGAATGGGCAGCGTCTGAACCATGCTATCTTTTCCATACACGCGTTCCCTATTTACATTTCTCCTCAGTGCTTAAAGTATATACATATTAATATTCCAAATGTGTCATCATTTCACAGAATGCACATTTTTGACAGTATCAATACATCACGTTTTATTTAGACTCACTAACTTTGAAATCGAAAAGCTGAAATTCAAATGAGATGTCAGTGTTCTGCTTATTTTGCTTATGTTATTATTATTTACCAATCTCTTTTGTGTGTATCAGAAACTTTATATATTCTTTCTGACTTCAACATACCCTTGTTTTTACGAGTTACCTTTTTCACCGTACCTATTTTTTTCTTTTGCTTTTCATTTCACTGTCCCATTAAATTAGCCTTTAATCACGTGTTTTCTTCTTAAACTTTTTGAAGTTTAATATATTCCTTCTGACACTGTGTTAAGATTCAACGATTTATCCTTCATTTAAGGTCCTTATTCTCTTGTTTCTCCCCTCTCGTCCATATTTTACCTATTTTTTTCTTTCTTTTCCCAAGTTTAAGGTTGTCTGTGTAATCCTCCAGCCTTCAGCAATGTCAGATTCATTGGGTTTATCCTTCATTTCCCGGTCTTTTGATCCTTCGCTCGTCCCTCTCCTCTCCCCCCTGTCTTGCATGTCGGCAAGACCAGTGCATCATCCTGCCCTCCTTTACTTATATCTTTCCTGTTTCATGATTTCATTTTCATTGTGGCAGAGTCCCCTTTATGTGCCTGAATCTCTGTCCTGCTTGCATACACTCACATCTGCGGCAAAGAGAGTATTAAGAATCATGTCTCTATTGCTTTCGTTGTGACATGATTAAAAACAGTTAATATTGCTTATTTAAGATGTATTGTTTGGAATTTTTAGATGTCACGTATGTTATTATTTGCAGTCCATATGGTGTTTATGACAGTGTTGAGATGCTTATGCTACCGTGATGGGTCATTTATTGTCTGTATCTTTTATATTAGCTACAATATATTATTACACCTAAGCACGCGAAGCAAGAACATGGTATTGTTTTACTCTACCCGCGCGCACGTGCTTGTGGGGGGGGGGGAGTAAAATAATACACCGTGTGGACTGGTACCCGTATTGTTGGTTGAAGAGGTTTGATAAACTTTCTTCGAGCAAACAAACGAGAGTAACAAGAACAACAGGAAGGTAAGCACGGAATACTCTCATAATGTGACTGGCGTCTCATGGCGCAGAAAATAACAGATTAAGACTAAAGTAAATAAGCATATTGTAGAAAACATTGTGCCTGCTACTAAGAGTCAAATAAATCAACAGAACATCAGGAACGAAAGTCAATCAACGCCTTCGATACCTGGACCGGTAAGCGTCCATTGTACTCATACAGCAGGGGAATTTGCCAGAGAACTTTATTTGCCTCCGTCTGGCTAAACAAACACGCTCTGGCCACTCTATTTCATTCTGCAAACTCCCGAGCCCCGCTGATCCACTGGCCTCTCTCATTTTCTCAGTAACTCAAAAGATTCACTTGGCATACTGCTGCTTGCCTGCTTGACCTGGCTGACTGGATGGTAAGGTGATAAACTGACTGACTTATTAACTTTCTGTGTGACTGAATGACAGGTTTGTTGCTGACTGACAGGCTCAGTCTCTGACTGACTGGATGGTAGGCCGATCAGTGAACTGTCCTATTTGCTAAACGAAACTGTCTTGTAACATCAAGCATAAACTAGTTACCTGGTAGGATGTTGAGACATCGTTTCTGGTGTCTGTCAGCCTTTCTGGAAGTCAGTATCAATGTTTCACTTTTCATGCCTGTATGAACCAGGTTTAAGCTTTGCTTTTATACAGTATTAAAATTGTCATTGACTTCAGAGAGTAATTTTGTGAGACGAACAGGAGTCAGAGATGGTCAAACATTGGCCATTTGCACGATCTACACAACTCTGATTAACGCCTTAGACAAATTATGTCTGTATAACCAACGTGTTATAGGTGTCTCGTGAAATGTAGTGGTAGATAGTGTGGATTCTGCTGCATGAGTATAATGAAATATTTTTCATGCCAAGGTGACGTTCAGCTGATGCATCTTCACCGAATGCAAATGAGTATAAATTATTGCGTACCCTACTTTCCTAACATATTATGATGGTTGAAAGTGAATGACTACACACAGTATGTTATATTCTACAGAACTGACTGCATTTGTAACATATGCATGGGCTACATCACTGTCAGTCATCAGTAGTGTTCATCATCATCATCATCATCATCATCATCATCCAGACTTCCTTTCCCACTTAAGGGCAGGGTGAGGAGTACCAATGTCCAGACAGCACAAACTTGCCCAATCCAAATAGGCCACACTTCCATTCACTTATCATTCAAGCCCCTTGAATCCTGGCTCTACCGGATACGCCAAAAACATTCACCACATTCTGTAGCTTCACACAAACGTATCCGATTGAGTCAATCAGTAGTGCTGCCGTCAAATATTCACAAAAGTCATCCCTTCCATCTCGTGTGTTGAGTAGTTAGCTAAATGAAGCAGCTACACTGCTGGTTCAGTACCAAATTGGCTGGGAGGTTCGCTAAGGTGACCCGTTGTCAAGAAAGGACACAGCAAGGTATTCTCTAACTGACTTGGTTGTCTCCTGAAATCCAGGTCCCGTCAGTACTGTGCGGTACATTCGCAAGCATTAATTTCTCCCCCTCCTAGTAGCCGGAGTCAAGGCCAGGGACGACCGGGCGATCGGACACCCCACAGCCACCGCCTACCCCAAGCCGAGTGTAAACGTTGTTGGACACATGTGGGTCAGTCGTATACATAATGACTTTGTGTCACTGTTGTGACAAGAGGTCAGAATATTTTCGTTAAGACAGAGTGGTTGTGGTTCGTCAAAACCGATCTCTGATTCGTTTTGTTAATGCAATAATGACAGGAACATAAACCCTACGTGTTTATAGTGTAAGGCTTAATTGTCAAGTTAATGTAAATTAATTAACGTCCGAAACTACACACAACCTGTGTTAACAATAAACAGCCGTTTGTCCTTATAACACAAGGTCCAACTTACAGTGTGCATGTCACCAGCTTACAACAGGATGAAATGGTTGGCAGGTATACCGAAGTATTGTATGTTATTGATATGTTAGTGCTTAATACAGAGGTGTATGATAATATAATATGATCAGTACCTGACGGATCAGTTCATCGTTATCTTAGTGTATGTTGGTTAACAAAGCGTGGGAGTGGGGGACGAGAGGGTAACATGGCGTGTGGTGGAGACAGGAACCCAGAGGGAAGGGTGGTGGAGGTGGGAGAGAGAATGGCTGTGAAAAGTCATCATATCTTTCAACAGATGTTGTTCACCGTGCTATACTTATTTGTAACATTATAATGTAGAACGTAAGTATAATTAACACATAATACATTGTAGGTCTTCTTTCACATTCGTGCCTTTCTCATATCCATACAATTATGTTGTTAATAACAGAGCATTATTACACATTAAATGACTCTATATACTTAACCCTACTGGCTCTGATCATCTATAAAAACAGTCATGACACATTGTAACATCACCAGCTTTGGCCGTTCCACACGTATCCAACACCGTATACACTGGGGTTGGGGAGGGGCAGTGGGTGTGGGGTGTTCGATCACCCGGTTGTCACTGGCTGCACCTCCGGCTATTGGGGGGGGGGGGAGAAATTAGTGCTTTCAGGTGTATATAATAGAATAAGATCAATGGCATACGATTTGTACAGGGTGGCCTGGTCTTCAAAGAACACTTACTGTAATTACAGAAGTTAGCGAATTAAAAGAGAGAGAGAGAGAGAGAGAGAGAGTGTTCTGGCGGTGATGTAATAAAAAAGAGATGGGACAGCCACCATCATTCGCTTAGCCGTGGTGCTAATCACTATAACGTAGGCCTTTGAGCCTGTGGCGGGTTATTAATCCACTATCCTAGAACACTAGCCCGCTGTATAATGCAAGTTGCTGCAGTTACCTCTCCTAAAATATGTTACCCGAGGTAACATTTTACCCTCCACCCCACAAATGGTAAACATCCACCTGAGTCGAGTGGCGCCAGCTGCTTGCACCACCAGGCCTACAACTGTGAAGCTGGCAGTGCCAACCACTCAGCCACCTTGGCAGAGGGAAGGTAAGGAAAGGGGAAGCAGGAAGTCTGGCAAAGGAAACTGCTGCTTTATCGTGGCCAGAGGGAAGAAGAGAGAGAAACGAGCTATAGAGGTGAGTGTAGGTGAGTGGTCGGTCCTGGACGAGTAAGGTAGTGAAGGAATGAGGAATATACAGTATGTGACGATACTCAGTAAGGAAAGAGAGCGTGTTGTGCGAGCCGTCAATTGTAACCCGTAGAACAGGGAGCAATAAAGAGGATGATATAAGACTAACGGCAACATCCAGTTTGTAAAGTTTTGTAGGCCAAGGCTCGCATACCGTAGTCCAGAACATTTATTGGCAGGTGACCGGCCTACTCCTATATTTACATCAGATGATCAAAAATCTCCAGCCAACTTTTAGGTACTGTTGTCAGTGCACATAACATCTAATTTTAACCTGGACTTGTACCACAGACTACTAGACCACTAGGAACAAGTATAAGTGTTCTGGATTCGAGAGCAAGGGTCTTTCGGTTGAAGCCATTGGTGTGGCATGGTGTGATGTGAGAGAGTGATTTTGTGTTGTGTGGTGTGAGAGGGTAGTACAGTGTGTTGTATCGTGCTGTGTTATGTGGTGTGGTATGCTGTGGCATCAAACACGTCACTAAAGTCTATGGGAGTAGGTCCCTTGTGATAAGTATCAATACTGAGACACAGACGGACAGAGCTGCTATTAGTTTCCCCAACCTAACTAGTACATATACTACCAGATGGATGCAGGAGCTTTAGCGACTTAATATGGGACTTTGCTAAAGTCGCTGAAGTCTAAGGATAAAGCACCCCGATTCTGAAGAACGTCAATGGACGACAGACGGACAGGGCCTCGTCTAGAGCTAATCGTACATCTATGTATGTCAGAAACAGGACAGCATACCATGGGAATGAAATGATGAGCAGGAAGAAAATAGAAAGAAAATAGGTAATGACAGCTTTTACATATTAGTAGAAAACAAATTGCGAACACTTTATTGCCTATATCCAACTTAACATATGTTAATTTCTCATTATTTTGGCTTTTATTCGTATCAAAACTGATGGAATGGATATTTTTTCAGGGACATCCATTGACACCAAACATTACAACTTCTTGTTAACACATTAATAAACAGGCCAGCTTTGCTTGTGCAGATCTGCACACACAACAGTCCCATCATCAATGATCTCCCATTTGATTTTCAAAATTCTACACTCACCACCCCTCCACACCCCACCATAAATAACAATACGTGTTAACTCTATCTCAGAAACCTGGCCTCATCTGGGTGTTTAACTCGACACACACGGTAGGCCTATGTTGAAAGGTCAACTCGTTGATTTTTAACATTCCTTCCCCACCCTCCTTCCCTCAGTTCACACATCAGTTTGCATACATTACAGGCTGTGGACGCCATAGCTCTGTAACTGAGACATACTTGGTTGTGGAACTTTGCACTAGCAATATTGATTTCTAGGGTAAAGTGTGGCGTATTATACAGCAAAATGGCCATTGTAGAGCACATTGATATCTGACAAAAAGAAAACAATATCCTGGCGAGGGGGAATATTACCGTAGAGAGGGGTTAACACATCCATCAGCAACTTCAAGCCAAACCAGAAGAACTAAAACATGACGAATGTTACTCTTTTTTTTTCTCTCTCTCAATTAATGTTACAATATTAAATGCAAGTACTGGTACAATATCCCAAATTACAGTTAGCTGAGAAAATGAATGTGGTACTGATACAAATATCAACTTCATTTTTTATGAGTAAGGCTTAACTGCTGATAGTTTTGGTCACGTTTTTTTGTCCCTGTGAAAACTGATTTTGAGAAAGTCATGGGGAAACATCAGTCCGCCTAGTATTGAAGGATATTTGATTATCTTACTCTGTGAACTTACGGTCTGATGCGCATTGTTTCGCAGCCATGTTCAAAACATGGGCACAAAAGCGGCCACCAATCAGGGGAGGTTATAAAATTTCACGTGGGGTACGTCCAGGTTATATCTTACATCACCGTTGGGATGAAAAGATAGAAGACTTGATGATATCTCGTCCATCCTTGTAATGCGAGATAAAGGAAGGCTGAGGAGAGCGTAACAGCCAATATACAGTAAAAGCTAATATCGTGGTACGACAGCAGCAGCGCGGCAGCCGAGGCAGCCACATAAAGAAGCAGGGTATGATCTGAAATGAATTGACAAACGATTTTTTTTCTTTACTGCAACTACCAGCTTTATGGCTTTGTCCATGTAGCAAAGTGTTTACAAGATATAGTTGCATCGCAGTGTACTCATCCTTATAGCCTTTTGAAAGTGAGTATACATCATCAGACAAAACTGTACCTGCATTAAAGACTGCCAAAGTTCCTAAAGGAATGTGTGATGGTCTCCACACAGCGTAGTACACAGATGTACTTTTGTGCAAATTGTCATCTTGATTAATGAACATAAAACACCATAGGCCACAAAAAAAAAAAAAAAGTATGGGGACATTTGTCCCCATCAAACCCTTAAAAGGCCTAAACAAAGTAAATATATAAAACGACTGAGGATAGTCGCCTTAAGAAAAACTGTACTGTCTGAATCGAAGCGAATTAGTGAGGATATAAAGGAATGGCAACAAACTGAATAGAATTTGGAAGAAGAAAAAAAAGACAAAGAAAGAGAAACTTATCAAATAAAGTAGAACTCAGGCACAGAGAAGATAGGCCTACCTTTAATAGCATTTAATGGCAAATATTTCTTCAGTAAATAAAACCAATAATATTCACGAACAAAGGAACAGGCATGTACTGTACTTTATATTCGTACTCATTGCTATCACCCAGTCTGATTGTTTGAGAGTTTGATCTGAAAATCTGGGCAGACCCATACGCTAGGTAGGGCTGAATAAACTGTAATGTTCACAACCAGAGGACACTCTGTACCATACATTCAATTAATTAGGGGTCACACTTAAATGCATTCAGTTATTTTAAACCTTTAATAAACACACACACACACACACACACACACACACACACACACACACACACAGTAATGGCGAACCCTGTAAATATCAAGCGGAAGACGATAATTAATGATCTATAAATATTCGTACTGTACTCAACCTAAGTTAAGTGACGTTAAAATAATATATTTACATTAACATATTTATATTTAATTATATGCCCCGAACATGCCAAGAGTACTGTGAGGGTACCTTAACCCTACCTTATTCCATCGCCAGCCTATCCCTGAACAAAACAACTTGTTTCGGCATCAGCCTGGAAATAATATCCAGGCGCAGTCGTGGTACAGAAAGCTTTAATGGAAGTAGTTTTTACACCATGAGTCGTGGACGTACTGTACAGACAGATACACGGCTATCTTCCCATTTCTGTCTAAGGAAAATGTACATCTGGCGAAATACAATGAAAACCCTGTCTCTACCAGTGCGTGTTTCAGATAGTTCAGTATTTCTGTTATGTATTCATTAAACTTTGGAAAAATACTTGTGTTGCTGTCCGTACATGGAATTTTACTTAGGCTAAGGCAAGACGAATATAATCAGCTACAGGAAGACCCCTCTGGGTTAGAGGGTTTGAAACATTCTCAAATACCCTCTTTAACTTTAGATCGTACTTTGCACTTTTCTTTCCCGACTAATACGAAACAGTATTAAGCATCGCTGCCATTGGCTGCCTCCTAACAATGTCTCCAAAGTGAAAGTGTAAAACCTAACCAACAGTACGAATTCAGTGCAGTGACTTTAGTACAGTTTCGTTGTCTTCATGTGTACATTAACCACACTGTCAGCTCTGACGCAGAGCAACATGATGGGCTTCATCTGCGCCACTAGCCACAACATATTCCACTATGTTGGCCTGTTACTTCCATAACCTAACTCCAATAGTATGGCAACATTGTTTACCAATAAGAGCACGAACATTCTTGTGAAATCCGTAAGCGACCTGTCGGAATGAAGAGAAGTGATTATGAAAGCTGCCGTAATTCATGACATAGTGGCATGTGTTAGCACCGGTCTTTTGCTGCAGCGACCAGCGTTCATTGCTTGCTGGCCTAATTATCATCCGTGAGGTCTTGTTACAGTATCCAGTGGAAAAAAGAGTGACATTTCCTTTCTGGCTTCACTGAGCGTAGGGAAATGGAACACAATTCTATCCTAGGACTGTAACCCGTTTAGTATGATTATGTAGTTTAGTTTGCTCTTGCTGTCTTCAGATGATTTTAAAAACCTTATGGGACAGGTGGTGTACAAAGGGGTCAATGAAGATAATATTTGACCAGGATGAGAATGTGAAAAGTTTGCACAATAGTGAAAGTGTGTGTGTGTGTGTGTGTGTGTGTGTGTGTGTGTGTGTGTGTGTGTGTGTGTGTGTGTGTGTGTGTGTGTGTGTGTCACAATGGATATAACGCAATTGATTAGTTTTCCCAGAACAATAACGCCTTCTGCAAATCTAACAACAGGTGAATAGCACACTAAGTCTTACACAAGTTGGTGAAATGGCAGCACTCTTAGAGAGCGAATGTGTATACAAGTACCCATTTTTGTCCATTGGCAACTGAGTGACTATTAAAAAAAAAAAAATGGTGGTTGGAAGGAGCACATGGAGCTGCTGTCTCTCCTAACATTGAGAAGGCTCTCCCTACGTGCTAAGTGACCTTTGCATGTGGCGTGTATTAGGTGTGTAATGCTGCATGATGGTGAATCCTGGGTATTAAAGGAAGAGGATATTCGCAGGCTCAAACTTTCAGAAATGACAATGATTAGGTGGGTGTGCAGCGTGTCCTCGAATGCGAAGACTGGGGGCCTAGGTTTACGATGAAAGAGTTGAGAGGAAGGATGTGACCGGAGTGTGTTGATGTTGTGATGAGGAGGGGTAGATTAAGATGGTTTGGGTAGTAGCAAAATATGGGGTATGACAATTATATGCAAAAAGTGAGAATCATGAATGTTGTGGGTGAGACTGCAAGAGGCAAACCAAGAAAGACCTGGGATGGTTTCATAAAGTGTGACCTCAGGGATAAGGGACTAAATAGGGAGGCTGCCAGGGGTTGAGCAGCAGGGAGAGCCGCCATTAGGTTACCAAGGCCGACACATGCATGCATGTTGGAGCCATTATAAACGAAACGAAATGAAATTGTTATCCTGCATGCTAGGTTTCATTGGCAATCAGCAGCAAATAGGAGAAACCGAACACGCCTTTGTTCAAGCTATGTTTTATATCAGCTTGTCAGAAAATTTGACTTGTTTCAGAAAGTATTATAGTCGTTAGTCGTGATGAGGGTTAGGGTTCGCAGCAGCAGCAGATGAAAGCTCGCCTCTTCTAACTTCTGCCGTAACTCGAATAGGAAATTAGCAACTCCTGCACCCTCGCTCACTCTCATGCCGGAAAAACGTGCATGTCTCTCGCGAAGCACGTATATTGGAAATTGCTGCAATAACGGATCCTCTCTTGCTGCAGTTACAACCGGAATTACATGACATATGGTACATTTGTCTCCCTTATGCAGTCTAAAGAAACATTTCTACTATTCATAAAATATTTATAACAGCTGGGATAATTCGGCTTCGCTGGCGTCCCACAATAAAAGGTGTACAATGATTTTGGTGGTGTTCTGTGCTGCTACAGATCAGTTGACAGAAGCCATACTTCAGTAACCAGGCCATCTTTGCTTTTGAAAATGAAGATACACTACAGACCTATGGTAAAAGCCAAGCCTACTGATTCTCAAGGTTGTAACTACAGACCTATGGTAAAAGCCAAGCCTACTGATTCTCAAGGTTGTAACTACAGACCTATGGTAAAATTCAAGCCTACTGATTCTCAAGGTTGTAACTACAGACCTATGGTAAAAGCCAAGCCTACTGATTCTCAAGGTTGTAACTACAGACCTATGGTAAAAGCCAAGCCTACTAATTCTCAAGGTTGTAACTACAGACCTATGGTAAAAGCCAAGCCTACTGATTCTCAAGGTTGCATGTCCTCCCCTCCTCCCCCCATTGCAATAATTCTTTATAGGACAAGTTTAAAATATGGTAAGAAATTTTGCATTAGTGTCCCTGCAAGTCAGGCTGTGAATTGGGCAGAATATTGCCTAGTTCAGTCTTTATGAATGAGTTTCTTGGAAAATTATCTCAAATTCCAGGTTTAATGTCTGATCGGATATACATGACGCCTTTGAGCTAATATGGGGTCACTCATTCGGTTATTTCCAAACATGGCTATTATCCGTCCTTTTCAAAACTGTACTTTGGGTGCATTTAGCGTGGGGTTTAGTGGTGGTGATGGAGGACACTGCACGAGCATAAAGATTCGTCTGCGCTGACTTTACCAGAGCGAAGTTTGGGCAGGGGACGCAGTACAGTACGTGGGACACTTTTAACAGGGCTGCCTTTCTTTTTTCCCCTTCCGTCACTGAGTCCAGTCATTACTCTCTCTCTTCACCTGCAAACTGGATAATGTTCTGACCTTGCCTGCATGTTTCTTCTTTTTCGAGTATGTCAGACAAATACTTCTTATCTCCCCACACAGTCTCACCTCTTTTCAGCCCAGTTATTAAATGCATGATTTAACTGGTACTCTTATTCCTTTACACACACAACTTAATAGTTCTAGTACTGTCCTGGTTAGTCTGTTTTTTTCCTAGCTATGACTCTGTCATGTGTCCAGGCATCTCGAACTTATCCTCATTTTGACCATCTTTTGCTCGATTGCGTTGAAAAGAACTACTTACTGCTAATTTTCTATCGAATAATATCGAAAAGTAAGATTATGCCCTTCCAGTAAATTACGGATACCACATCATATACCAAGTTTTAATGGGAAATGGAAATGGCGTGTCTGAACGTAAATCAGGCACTTTACTAAATTAGACGGTCCAGAAACGAGGAGAGGGAAAGGCCGATAGATCTTGTTAAGTGGATAATGGGATCTGACCGATCCTTACCAGCACACTTTTTAAAGATATTTTGTGGCTTAGAGAGACGGACTGTCTACATTAACTCCTTCAGTACCATGACGCCATTTTTATTTATTCATCCCTAAGTTACTTGAAGTCACTCTTATTTTCCCTTCTCGAACGTAGTCACAAACTATGATACCCTTTCCTCTAGGGTTATTGAAAACCACAAAGGAACTGTCATCTGCATGCAAAATCAGATTCACACTCAGTCCACCCCTTCTTCCCCCTCCAGCCTCCGTGTGTTTAAAAGGATCTTTCTTCCTGTTACCCTTTCATTGACTAATATACTACCAGAGTTTGAACAGAATAAACAACCATATTCACAACAGATTTCACTGTCGTAAACTTTTCTTCCCTTCTCAGGTCAATCAGATTGTTGGACACTCCTAGACACCCCCTACTTCCTAATCACACACTGAGGACTTCAATGTACAGCCACACGTAAAAATCTCCAACAATGCTCTGCCAGTACCATGTCGTGTCTTCCATATTTCTCATTCTTCCTCAAATAACAGAACATATCCTTCCATCTCTTACTCTTTTGTTGTGTACTTCATATTACTATCACATACAACAACGTTCATGTACGACTCCTTCTTGCTAAAGCCGGAAGAGAGGTGTCGCCGAACTTTTGCTCAAGGCTGTACTTTTGTTGCAGTTAATCTTCTTAGAGTAAGATCGAAACTAAGCAAAAGAGAAAGAAGTGTATCTTGGTCTATGGCTCTCGTGCGGTCAGTAGTTATTTATATCGCTGTTTTTCTGAATATGATATTCTATACTAAGGTATTTCCTACGTAACAAGTGCTTAATATACTCGTGAACCTTAACTAGAGGTGTGTGTGTGTGTGTGTGTGTGTGTGTGTGTGTGTGTGTGTGTGTGTGTGTGTGAGAGAGAGAGAGATAGATAGAGAGAGAGAGGGGAGGGAGAGAGAGAGTACAGTAATACAGAACCTTATACCATCCTGACATGTACAGTATATAGAGTATACCGGTAATAATGATGAGACTTCATATCAGTCTGACATCTACATATAAAAGCTCCACAAATTTTTCATTCGCTTCACTCTTCCTTATCCACCGTCATCAGCCCTTCTACCCTGCCCCTTAACCCCTTCAGTCCGATGACGTCTTTTATTCAACTTAAGACAGACCTATTATGGGTGAAGGAGTTAAAGAAGTCTATATCAATCTTATGTTTAAAAAGTTTCTCCAAGTATAATAAAAAAAAAAAAAAAAAAGGCTGGGTGTAGCAAGTAGGAAATATCAATACTCCATCGAAATGACGGGTTCAGCTGCTTCCCCCCCCCCCACCCCGTCCATCACTATTCATATCTCCCCCTTGACAGGCATTTGTGATTAACTCCTAAAATTATTTGTCTGGTCTATCTTCATTAACTTAAGCATTTGGCGTTTTTGTAAGTCTGTTGCATTAAGTCCAGATCCATAGCTAAAATTTAGCGCAATCATGATTTCTGTGGCAGGTAAGGCTCCCATCATCCACTCACCGGATATACTGCTGCATTCAGATGACTGTATACTGAGTGACAAAATAATGATTTGTTGCATACCAGGAAACCATAATTATACTACCCTGGATGGTAACCATATAACCATAGGACACTGGGTAGTTTATTACGTTAAGGCACTCCAGCTGGATTGGGCTTGTGAGGGTTTACATCCAAGGGAAGGGTTGAGGTTTATTGCTCACATAATGTCACTCAGGGAGGAGTGAGGCTGGTCACCCGCGTTAATGATTACGATTCTGGAATCGATTCTTGCCCAGCCTTGAGCACGTCAGACGGCATTCACCTGAGCCTGCCACTTCTACTCGAAGCCCAGCGGCGCCGGCATTTCGGCAATAGTTCATTAAGAACTGAACTGCCACACCTCACCTCTGAATCGATTCACTTCTCTCCGAACCCAACAACCACATTGTACGCACCACTGACAGTGTTTGGCAGCTCTTACTCAATCAGCCCACTGACCTGTTGGCTTGTGAAATGGTTCTCTGGTAGCCCATCAGAACTGCAGGAACCGACTCGGAAATCGATGCACACCGAACCATACTGGTAATTATGACGAGGTGATGCGAGATTCTAAACTCATTAACAACTCTGGAGGAAATTCTCTATGTATGAGCAGTAGGGTTAGGAAAGTTGGATCTTTGAATGTATTAGTCGGTCGCGGTGTGCAAAATGAGGAAATTATACGGTCCACTGTAGACGATATTCTTAGCTGAATATGTAGATATAAGTATATATTACACACACACACACACACACACACACACATATATATATATATATATATATATATATATATATATATATATATATATATATATATATATATATTGTTACGGAACAGAGAAAAATAATGTACACTTTAAGTGAGAATACTAAAAATCACTACTGTCCCGTAAAGTTCCAGGTTCAAAACAAAAGAGTTAGGTAAAATTACGAGTTAAAGTTTAATGCTCAAACTAACAACAAAACATTCAGGACTCATAAGGATAATGTAATGGCAAAAAACAGGTTAAATATATGGTTAACTGCAATAGCCTCTATTAACACGAAATTAGCAAGAGTAAATTTATCTAAGTCAGCCCTGATCAAATGAGAATACCAGATAATACTCAGTGAATGCAAGATATATTATTACAGATACAAAATATTATTAATAATGGCTGACAGTCATCCAAAACACATGAATCACAAAAACCTTACTAGGCCTAACAATTAACACCTTATGCTATACAGTACAAGAACAAAACGTAATAACACTTATACTCAAATCACACAGCTGCTAGATGGTTGGAGACTTCCTGAGCACTCACAGTAATAATAACTGTACAGGGGAGGACAGAGATGTGAGCAAAATGAGGAGTAGACCTAAGTGGCAATTAATGTAGAGACTGAGCTCATTATATAGGGGCCGGCAGAGCTTGATACAACTTGTAAGAAGGACGCGCAAATGAAGTCATAGGGGACAAAGAGTTGACAATCCTGCTCTGAACAACAGAAAGAACGACTTACTCTACTATAAGGGAGGAGGGGGGGAGTGAGGTAGAACACACTCGTGATCAAACATGCAGCATACTGTACGTTAGAATTACACAAAGGATGATGAAATCATAGGCTATGTAACAATATATATATATATATATATATATATATATATATATATATATATATATATATATATATATATATATATATATATATATATATATATATATATATAAATATACCTCCTACAATATGTCTCTCCCCGATGTATATAATTATGTCCCCCCCAATGTATACATGCCCCCACTAATCTTGCTGAACTAGCACGCTTTCCCAGGGCCCAAGTCTGGCCAAAAGGCGTTACTGCGTCAGTTCTGAGCAGACACTCAAGAAGGGCAGACTATTCTTGTCAGAGCTCGTAATAAACTCCTTAACTAGCTGTTTATACACGGAGTTTCTATCACCAAAGTATTGCAAGTTACATTTCGTAGCAGCAGTGTTTCGGACCATCAAATTCTGACTGCCTCCTACACTTTTTAGTGACACCAACAGATACACGACGTCTCGCATCTCACAGCCTCACCCCCCCCCCCTCAGTGCCTCTCGTGGTGTAATAACCGGCTGTGCCTCCAGGTGTACAATTTCTCTCAGCAGTGCTCACCTCTCAAACAACCCCACCCACACACCTTGTTCCTGCCCGCAAGTGTCACCATCGCCGACCTACGCACCTGTTTCACCTGTTCCCAGCACCTGTTCCGAACTCATCATAAATCCTGCCCCCACTGTGCCACTTATCACTGTCTGCCCACCGCCATTCTTTGAATTTGCAACTCAAAAGCTCTACATCTGCATTGTACCAACATCTGCCCTCATCCCCACCACCGACCCCGACGCCGCCACACCCTGCCCTCACATGTGGTCTGAATTAAGTGAGTCTCCTAGGACCGCAACTCCCTGCCGGTGACTCATCGGAACGTCTCTTCCCGTCTCGACTTAAGCCCAGCGAGAAGTTCCGCATCTTCTAAGACTCATCCAACATATCAGTCTCGTCCCCAGCCACTCTCATCTCCGACCAGCTGTCCCTCCAGCACCGCCCCGCCCCGCCCCGTACGCCGCTTCGTCACTCCTGCCCCGCTACGCCCAGCCACACCTGTACGTCATACATCTCGTCAATCCCGTCTCTACTGTGTAACTATAGTATACCTTACCTTTCTGTAGAGATTATCCTCGATTTTCTCTACAGATTGGATGTTTTGTAAATATTCCATCTCACTTCTATTACCCCGTTTTCATCTTCACCTACGTTATTTATTATCCATCTCATCCTTCGCCTATTATTTAAACCCTCCATCCCCTCACCTTCATTCGTTTTCACACCTACTCGTGTATTACATTCTCTCATCTTTATATTATACATTTCCACCTACATACTCCTCTTCATCCTTCATCTCATCTTCCATTGCCGCATTAAATGTCATACTTTCAATATCAACCACTTAACACCAGCCCTCTTGACCCGGAAACATCACCTGATCACACACCGTCTGCCGACTCTAACACGATCACTCACTTAAGAAGTGGCAAAGAGTACCACCGACCTGTACCTGAGGTCTACTCCTCTGCAACAGATGCCCATCTCCAATTGTTAAATTCTGTGCATCATGCTGATGTGCGTCTGGCAACTGGGGCATTCAGATCATCCCCAATTCCAAGTTTTTTGCTGGATGCTGGTGTACTCCCCTTGGATTTGCGACGCCAGTTGTTATTGATGAGGTGTTGGTATCGTCTTCACCGCATTCCAGACTCCGTTTCTTGTGCCATCATCTCCCAGGATTCCTGATCTTCTGTTTTTGACACTCGTCCTAATTTCCCAAAACCATTAGGTTACAGGGTCCGGTCTGTTATGTTAGCTCTCTCTGTTCCGAGACTGGCAATTTGTCCACATCGGATCTCGAGGGTGGGTTCTTGGCTGCTCCCAAGCGTGACATTCTGTAGGTACATTGTTGGAAAAAAGGGCTCACTTCCCTCTCAGGTGTCCCTCTCCCTCCTTTTAGAATATGCCTCCATTCATGAGGGTTCTGTCCCCGTCTATACTGACGGGTCTAAGACTGATACTGGAGTAGGATTTGGTGTTGTCTTCCCTTCCTTTAGCAGGGGCGGTTGCCTTCCTGGCATTACTTCAGTGTATACAGCAGAACTGACTGCAATTTTATATGCTGTTAAAATTATTATTACTCTCCCCCAATCTTTTTTGTGATTTTTAGTTACTCGCGTAGTGCTTTGTCTGCACTGGAATCTTTTAATACATCCCATCCATTGCTTTTATAAATTTTAGAGTGGTTTTTTCTTCTTGGCCGTCGTGGCCGCCGTGTAGACTTCTGTTGGGTACCCGCACATGTTGGTGTGGTGGGCAATGAGAGGGCAGATATTTTATCTAAAGCTGCGTCTTTTCAACAGCCCCCAACCGACTACCCACTTCCTGTTTCTGATGTAACATCTTACTTGAGGTACACAATTCGTATGTGTTGGCAGAGACAGTGGGATGTTGTTTCTTACAATAAACTAAACGAAATCTTTCAGAGAGTGGTTGTGCCAAGGGCTCTTCCCTCTATGTCTCGGCGATTGGAGGTGGCTCTTGCTAGGCTTCGCATTGGGCATTCGCGGCTTAGACATGGGTTCCTGATGAATGGTGAATCTCAACCGTACTGTGATGACTGCCTTGTTCCCCTTACTGTCCGTCACTTGCTGGTCTAGTGTCCGAGTTTGGAGGACCTTCGTCAGAGATTCCTCCATAGGCATAAGGGTGCAGATGGTGCCTACTGTTTGCCCTCGATGCTTGGTGAAGCCTCTAGCGATTTTAGTGATGTTTTTAGTTTTTTTCAGGAGGCGGGCCTCCTTCCACTTTTATAAGTAAATGTTATTTTATAAACTATTCTTTTATTATTTTCAGTGTTTTATTCCTACTAACAGATATTACCTTTAATTTGAATATGCACTTTTTATTTTTGCTGTGTGTTTTACTTTTTCGTCCGGCGGCATATGACCCTGGCAGTTGCTCCGCCAGATTAAAATTATTTGCAATCAATCAATCAGTCAATCAACCATGTCCGAGAGAATAACCTCCGTAATAGGCAAAGCACACTCAGATGGCTCCCGGCCATGGAAGCAATAATGATTCCAGGGATAATCAAAGAAGTACTGCCTGAGGGCCTCCCAATCTGCAGCTCCAAAGTCCCACAGACGTCGTTTCTTTGGAGGGTCCACAGGCCGTGCTGGAGCGATAGGACAGGTTAAGATAATAAGGTTGTGATCGGAGGAGGCCAACAGAGAGAAAAGATTAACAGTGTAAGTAGAAGGATTAGCTGTAAGGAAGAGGTCAAGTATGTTGCAGCTCTCTTCAAGGCGGTCAGGGATACGGGTAGGGTGCTGTGAAGCTGCTCTAGGTCATTAAGGATAGAAAAGTTGTAGATTTGGACCGGACTTGGTGGAAGAATTAAGGATCAAGCAAGAATGAAGTGATTCGATACTGGAATAATCCGTCGAAGATCAAGGTCACAAGGGAAAGACACATGTTCGGCCCTTAGACCAGTTCTTGAGCGTGATTGTTGTACTCTCTGAGTGCTCCTTCTTATACATTTACTCCGCTATCTTTAGATTATTATGGTGTTAGAGAGAGATGCCTTCCTGTGGTGGCACCCATACATACGGATGGTGGAGCTGGCCAGTTATACAAGCGTCCCTCACTTCCTGGCATATTCCCCAAAATGTGGTGGAATTCAGCAGAAAAGGAGCTTAGGCCTACAGATCGTCGTGTTGTTAGCAGATGAGACTGGGACTAAACAAAAACAACAACAACAACAACAAAAACATATATTCAGGGCGGGAGATATTAAACATTGCCTTCCTTAACCAGTTAACTATGAGACTGCTGTTTCTAGTTGACGTAGCTAGTCTGAAAGTCGTATGAATATATGTGTAAGGGAGGCTGACATGTTAAAAGTGTTATCCTTTATAATTCGATGACGTGTTGTATATTCATTCTTGCTTCTCGTGGACGATTTTATTCACCTTAGGGAACACCTCTTGTGGAGAAGGGTCTGATGAACGCTGTATTAATGAATGCTGTATCTAACTACCAAATGTGCGGTCGTACATAAAGTAAAAATGTTTGGGTGTAGCAAGAATAAGCATATAAAAGATAGCATCATACTTAAATGATGACGCATTTCTCATTTAATTCTTGCACCAGGTGCACGATTATGCTCAGCTTAAGAAATACCTCATGTATTGACACTGTTAATGTTGGTTATATCTAGTCCATCAAGTTTCAGAAATATTTTTTATCATCATCATCATCATTATCATCAACATCCAATCCTACGTTGCCCCATGAGGAGCGTAGGAGCCCGGGGCTAGGCAAGTTGGTCCTGACATTTAAAATGAGAGTGACCAGCCTCACTCATACCCTGAGTGGCATTACGTGCGCACTAAACCCCAACCACTCCTTGGATATAAAATTTCGCCGGCTCAACCCGATTGGAGCGCAATAATTACCCACTAAACCACCAGGCGCCAAAATCTGGTTATATGGTTATCACCCAGCGTAGTAAATGGTTTCCTGGTGTACAGGAAACCATTTGGCTTGTCACTCATTGTAGAGTCACCCACAGGCAGAAGGAAGAGGAAAGAATGATGGAAAGAAAGCCAGAAGAGGGATTGTAAAGTCACCCGTTGGCAGAAGGACGAGGAAAGAATGAAGGAAAGAAAGACAGGAAAGGATGGCAGGAAAGAAGGATGGAGGAGAGGAAAGGTCAGACACCCGAGGGCAGACATCAGGTGAGTGGATGGTGAGCGTCCTCACCTACCACAAAAATATCTTTTAACTGGTAGAAAAATGTCTGTTGGAAAGCAGACTGTTTTAACAAGGCCTCATCGCATTGAACAGGTCTACAAAAAGGAACTTTTCAAAAACTGTTTTGATAATAAAATGTGTTTATACATATTTTTGGGGTGCTGATTCCAAATATCATAACAGTTTTTTCACATCATGTAAGGTTTCTCCACACAATGGTATCGAATAAACGACAATTTGTAGGCAAGATCCCATATGATAGAACACAATTAAATCATTAAAATGTGTCTGGCACATCATTTAACAAAGATGAAAGAAGAAAGTGCAACTCAGCTTTAGTAAAATATATCTTTAACCAGTTTTTAAGTTTCAGTAACTTAAAATCTCTTCTTTTTCACTTGAAAATTACGCCTGCAGCTTCTCCGTTTGTGAGCATTTGATGGAGTCTCCTGATGCAGCATCCAGCAGTAGTCGGCCATCATACTGACATTCCATCTTCCTTGGTATCTTCTCTCCATCTCCTTTATATCCTGATGGAATCTTTCTCCTTGCTCTTCACTCACATCTAAATTTTCTGGGAAGTAATCTAGATGTGCATGCAAAAAATGAACTTGAAGGCTCTTGTTACATCCTAAGGCTTTAAACTTCTCTAGCATTCTTCCCACAATGTCTCGGTAATTTGGATCCTTGTAATTACCCAGAAAGTTCTTCATCACATCCTTCAAGCCAGTCCATGCATCTTTTTCGGCATCACTAAGACAGTTTTCAAAATTTTCGTCTTTAACCAGTTTCCTTATATCCGGACCAACAAATACACCCTCTTTAATCTTGGCATCTGATAGACCAGGAAACTTGCTGCACAGGTACTTGAAACCGTCTCCATCCTGTGGCAAAGTTTTTACAATTTGCTTCATCAGGCAGAGTTTTATATGAAGTGGGGGCAAAAGAACCCTCTTTGGATCCACTAAACTCTCTCGAACGATGTTCTTCGTTCCTGGTGTAAGTGAATCCCTACCTGGCCATTGTTTCTGAGTCCAATGAAGGTTCCTTGCTCTACTATCCCATTCACACAAGAAACAAGGAAACTTTGTGTACCCTGACTGCTGTCCAGGTAACATGCAGATTATCTTCAAGTCCCCACAAATCATCCAGTTGTGATCTTTGTAATTGATATTGTTTAAAAGTAACACCAAATTCTCATATGACTCTTTCATGATCACTGAGTGTCCAACAGGAAGTGAAGCATACTGATTGCCATTATGTAAAAGAACTGCTTTAAGACTTCTCTTTGATGAGTGGATAAAAAGTCTCCATTCATCAGGGCTATATCTTATGCCAAACTTTTCTACTAGTCCTTGAGGATCTGTACAATAAACCAAATCATTTTCCTGGGCAAAATAAGGTGCAAACTCTTTTTCTCGGTGACGATACCAAGAGAATGATGCACCAGGAGCTAAAAGATTCTTGGACTTAAGTCTGGAACCTAAGAGCTCTGCTGATTCCTTGGCAAGGCCTAGGTCCCTCACTAGATCATTTAATTCATGCTGACTGAATACCTGAGGTTCTTTACTTTCACCGTCATAGCTGAGGTCTGCTTCATAATCGCTACTTTCCGAATCAGAACTCAGTTGTATGTCCTCAAAGTTGTCTGGAGGTGATGGAACTGGCACATCTGGTCCATGGGGAACAGGTCGCAATGCAGATGGAAGACTGGGATAGATGATACTCTTCCTGGTCTTAGAACCGTGTCCTTGTACCTTACATGAGCAAAAGTAGCAGTCGTCACCGTGATTTTTCGGTTCCCTCCATATCATTGGAACACCAAAACGAAAAGACTGCTTTGTACCCTTTGTCCATTGCCTTAGTCCTTCAACACAAACTGAGCACACTTTATGAGGAGCCCATGTCTTATCTTGGTCTCCCAGCTTCACTCCAAAGTATGCTAGTATGATTTTTTGACAAAGTCTCTAATGTTTCTCTGCTGTTTTGTAACACTAAATTCACCACATATGTAACAAAAGCTGTCAGGGCTGGTTGAACATCCTCTGGAAGCCATCCTCGTTTCTATTCAAGTTCGTATCTGTAAACAACAACAAATGGCTTTAATTTTGTGACAGGATATTTGGCTAAAATAGCAAAAAAACAAAATTCGATTTTGTGAAAAAGCTATACGTGATACAGAAATTTCGTTGTGATTTTCGAATCAGCATGTGCAAATTGGTATAAGTCACCTACTAAAGAGGAAACAATTTTTTGGTCGCAGACCTGTGAATCGGGCGTAGTAATCGTTTTTAATCAATTTAACAGAAAGTTGCATCACGAAAAAGAATCCTGGTTTAAGAACAATACTTCTTTTACCCTGGCTTGGCCTAAGCTTGCCGTCTTTTCATCTTAAATGCCGAGTTGGAACAATGCCTTATCACCAGAATATGATGCTAGTCGTGAAGTAATGCCAAGGAAAGGATGCAGAGACATGGTATTATATTTTTTTTGCCCCACAGGCACGTGAAACAAGCAGCAAAAGGACGAATCCCCAGATCAAGCTGGGTTAAAAAGAGTATAGACAAGGGACAGTCCTATCACTACGATGACATCTTTGAGATGTATAGTTGTGAGGCAATAACAGAAATAAAGCGGAATATTGTCATGGCGGATATTTCATGGAGTTTGGTTTTAGTCCCTGCATCCTGAGAGGTCATTCTTCAGCGGAGTTAAATCGTCCAGTGGTTATAATTGGAAAGGTATTACCGTATTGAAGTGATTAAGCCCTTCAGCATGATGAAGTCTTTGATTATAGTCTTGCTATCATCAGAAGATTTTTCTTAATTTAAAAATTTCCAGAGTCGGAAAGGCTGGATGCAGCCTTGAGGAACATGTTATCACAAAAGATTCCTCCTGTCTTGAAGAGCCCATGCATTGTCTGAGGTCAACTTAATGATTAGGAATGATGGCAGAGTATCTAGCCTGAAAATAGCCAGAGGTCAGCTTAAACAATACGGGTGGCGGTGGAGTATCAAGCCTTTAAACGGTGTGGTGTTAATTTTAACAACAGGGATGGTGGTGGAGTACCTAGCCTTTTAACCTTCTGATGTTAGTTTTAACAATTGGGGTGTTGGTGGTGTAATCAATAGCATCGTTAGACCACGCATTCGATTCCCTGATCGACCACGTGGCTTGTGTTCCGTGTCTTCCTTATTTCATCCTGTTTACACCTAGAACTGTTATGGGGACCTGAACTGTTAACTGATGATTGCAGTGGGAATAGTTAACTGATGATTGCAGTGGGAATAGTTACAATATAATTTTAAAAACGCATCATCACGTTGCATTGGCTAGCCCCTTCAATTCAGTGACGTTCTTTCTACAAACAGACAATTTAGAAAGGACTCTATTAGCGTGAAGGTGTTCCCTGGTGACAGTCTCTAGTAAATAAATAAATAAAAAGCGATAACAGCCACTAAAACGAAACGCAGGGTAGTCAGAAGCCGAAGTACCAAATTATGTCAGGGAAGTGTTTGTTTTGACCAAGGAATGACACGCAATCCAGACTTAAACCCTTCCATCCTTGACGTATTATTTATTAGTTTTGCTGCTTCAAGGTTATTTTGTTTGGAGGAAACAAGAACAAAATAAAAAATACTCACTGGTGTTGATGAAATTAATTAGAGCACTAGTCTCAAAGATGATTTAGGTGTTATCTCCTGCAGAGAGGTAACTTTTATTTACTTTTTTTTTTTTATTCTTGTTACCTACAGATGAATATGTTCAGCTAGGCAGAGATATAGTAAAGGGCTCATGGTGGCTAATTCTTACTCCTGTAGTCTGAAATGTCTCCTTGGGACAATAGAAAAAAAAATCGGCGGAAGTTAGCAAGAAAATGGTATCCGAAAAAAAAAAAAAAAAAAAAAATCATTATAAGGTTGTTAAGCGCTTCACCGTGCCAACATCTTTCCTTATTATTTTTGCTAATACAAGACTTTTCCCTTCAGCTCAGGAATTATTTCTAATAGTGCAGTGGTTAACGAAGACTATATTTAATGTATTTAGATGAAAAAGTCTACCCAGAGCTGAATAATAATAATAATAATAATAATGACAACAATAGTAAAAGTAACAATAACAGTAATAATGATGATAATAATAATAATAATAATAATAATAATAATAAAAATGATAATAATAATAATAACAATAATAACAATAACAATGCTCTATCTATCTCTCTATATATAGCCTGACGCCCTAATCTCGCAAAGGGTGGCCGCAGACAAAACACCTCCAAGTCGCTCTGTCACCCACCATTTGACTACCCTCCCCCCAACTCACTCCCCCCTCCCTCATATACGTCTCAACTCCATCCCTCCACCTCATCCTCGGTCTACCCCTCCCTCCACCTCTCCTACATACACCCTCTTAGCCTGTCTTTCATTCTCCATTCTCTCCACATGTCCAAACCACCTCAGTGTATTTCTCCTAATCTCAACCACATCCACATCCACCCCACAACATTCCTTCACTTCTTCATTCGTCAACCTGTTCCTCCATGTCACTCCACATGCTCCTCTCAAGTAACTCATTTCCACTGCTCTCACTCTTGACTTGTTCCACTCTTGCAAGGTCCACGCCTCGCTTCCATCAGTCAGAGTAGGGATCACAGTACTATCATGCAGTGACTTCTTAACTTTCATACTCATCTTCCTAATTCTCATCACTGCTTTCAGTGAACCAACAACCCTCTTTCCCTGCTGTACCCTTTCACGCACTTCATCCCAAAAAGTTCCATCCTTACTCATCACACTACCCAAGTACTTGAATGCACTCACACTCTCCATATCCTCACCATCCAACCTCACTGTACATTCTGTGACTTCATTCTCCTCAAGCACCATAACTTTACTCTTGTTTACATTAACTTTCAGATTCCTCTTCCTACACACTGTCTCAAATTCATTCACTAAACCTTGCAACTCCCATTCATCTTCACTCAACAATACTGTATCATCAGCAAACAGCAACACCGGAATCTTCCAAATCTCACCTTCATTCATTAGAGCCACCCCCACATCCACTGCCCTACCTTGCACCTCCTTTACAACCCCATCCATGTATATATTAAACAGCCATGGAGACATCACACATCCCTGTATCAGTCCCACACTGAGGTCAAAGAACTCACTCAGCTCACCATCCAATCGCACCGTACCCCTAGCTCCTTTGTACATACTCTTCACAGCACTCAACAATTTCCCCTCCACTCCATATATTCTTAATACCTTCCACATACCTTGCCTATCTATTCTGTCATAAGCTTTATCCAAGTCCATGAAGGCAGCATACACTTTCTTTCCCTTCTCTTGATACTTCTCCACCAAACATCTTAGAACAAATATCTGATCTACACACCGTTTTCCCTTCCTAAATCCCCCTTATTCTTCTCCAACTAGCTCCTCTGTCATATGCCTAACTCTATCAATGAGTATTTTACCATATATTCTTCCAGTCACACTAAGAAGGCAAATACCCCTATAGTTACCACATACTTCTCTCTCCCCTTTTCCTTTGTATAAAGAAACAATTATACCTGATTTTCAGTCCTCTGGAACCCTTCCCTCTTCCCAAGACAATCTACACAACATCCATATCCACTCCACAACAATCTCACCCCCATACCTCAGCATTTCACCACACACTCCATCAGTTCCTGGGGCCTTTCCTATCTTGATCTTCTTCATTGCTGCCACTACTTCCGCCATACTGATCTCATCCTCCCTCCACTCATCTCTTCTTCTCCCAGCCATTCCCCAACCACTGATACTAGCACTGCTTTCACTCTCTACATTCAACAAATCCTCAAAGTGCTCCTTCCATCTCCTCAATTTCTCTCTTCTCCACCAACAATCTATTATTCCTGTCTTTCACTCCCCTACTATTTCCCCTTTCACACTGCCTTACTTTCTCTACCTCCTTCCAAAACAGTTTCTTACTCTCCCTCCATTTCACGCTCAGATTCCTCCCAAATTCTTCATCCACTTTCTTCTTACACTCCTTCACCAGTCTCTTCACCTCCCTTCGCCTGCTCACATATACCTCTCTCTTCTCTCTCTCATCTTCTCCCATACCTCTACTCGCTAGTCATTCAGTATATGCCTTCTTCTTTTGTTCCACAGCTCGTTTCACCTCATCATTCCACCATGCTGTCCCTTGCACACCCTTGCATCTCCTCCTCACTCCACAAACCACCTCACACGCTGCGCCTATCTCTTCCGTGAGTATCTTACATACGTCTTACACCCCTTCCATCTGCTCTATCTCATACTTTCCCAATATTTCTTCCACTATGCTCTTATACTCTGCCATTTTCTCGCTACCTTGCAACTTCTCCACTCTTCTCACAGGAGCTGCTTCCTCCTGTCTTCCCCTTCGTCTCCTCAACCATGTTCTTTGCAGCTTTACCTTGGCCATCACTAAGTGATGGTGCGAGACTCCATTCCTCCACCCTCTCCACACTCTTGCATCCAAAACTTGTCTTCTCATTCGCTCATCCACACCCACGTAGTCTACCATTGCCTTTCGTTCAACAAGTTCACATCCTTCCTCCTCAGTACTCTCCATGTATACCTGTGGATCAACTTTTGCCGAAAGTAGGCGTTAGCTATTGCCAACCCCTTACCAGCACAGATGTCCACCAAAGCACTACCATTCCCATCTACTTCAGCTGGCACACCCCACTGACCAACCACTCCATCCACTCGTACATTCCCAACTTTGCCATTCATGTCTCCAGTCAGAAGCACTCTCTCGCTCCTCTCAAATTTGTCCATACATGTTTCTACACTTGCCCAAAACTCATCTTTCACTCTTGCCACTCGGTCCTCTGTCGGCACATACGCACATACAATCACCCACGCTTGTATACCTACTTTCATCCTCACCCATACAATCCTTGCACCCACTGTTCCATAATCTCTTATATTCTCCTTCCACTTCTTGCATATCATCAGACATACTCCCTCTCTTGCCCTCTCATTCTCATTAACTCCCGTACATATACCTAAACTATATTCCCACTCTCTCATCCTTTCACCTTACCATTTAGTTTCAGTCAATCCACATATATCCATTCTTGCATCCTCAAGCACCCGAATAATCTCTCTTTCACTTCATCATTCACTCCTTTCACATTCCATGCCCCCACCCTCAGAATGTCCTTTGTCCATTCCTTAGTCGTCAACTTATGATCCGTTTTATTGGCTTGTTTAGTTTGTTCTTTTTACGGGGTGGGGCACTAACCCACCACCAATGACAATGATAATAAAAATAATAATAATATTGGTAATATAATAATAATAATAATAATAATAAGTCGCTTGCAATTACTTAGAACATAACATACAGAAAGGCGTCATCACTGTCTAGGAGTTGTGTTCTTTACCCCGATGATGCAGTTCTGTTTAATGTTATATCTTTTTTTTTTTTTTTTTTTCAGATATATTTTTCAAATTGGGGGGATTACATACAACCTTTTTAACACCCTTCACTATGAAGGATTTTCGCTGCTTTGCATCAGATCTCGTTGCGGAGGCGAGAATAATATGAGAAATGACGACACCGTAGTAAATGGGCTACTCTACTTATTACGCATGCAGTTCATCTTGGTAATACAGAGTCCTATGGATTAATAAGCCAATTCAGTATGATGACGTTTATATTTATTTAATTCTTTTAACTTACAGGAAATTAACATACCTGTATAGCTTACAGCAGGGGTTCTTAACCTGAGGTCCATGGACCCCCAAGGGGTCCATGGATGGGCTTCAGGGGGTCCATGATGTCACAGCAATTGAGAACAATTTAGTGATATTGCGTGATGCCATTTGGCAGCATTAGCTGCCCCCCCCCCCCCAAAAAAAAAAAAAAAAAAAAAAAACAAGTCTTGAAGAATTCTGGTGATTGACGACACAAGCCTACCCTCGTCTTCATGGCAGAGCTAACTATGGGTGCTCTGATTCCGCTTGCTACTACATACCTTTGTGAGTCAGGGTTTTCAGCGTGTTTCTATCAAAACGAAAAGTCAAAATCAATTGGATGTCAAAGATGACATGCGTGTTACCTTGTCAAAGACCATTCCACAGTTTCATCTTCTTATTCATGACAAACAACAACAACCTTCTCATTGAAATGAACTTTTGAGCAGAATTATAGTTTTGTTTTGTTGAATTTGCACACGTTGGATGTATTTCACTTTTTCATTGAGTGGCCATTAGTTTTTACTCAAAAAAGAGTGAGACTGTTTTATGCCTTATGTCATACAGTGCATGAGGTAGTTTTCAATAATACAAGGTATATTCATTGTATGCAAAATGTTTTGTGCTAATGTGCATTTTTCTAGGGAAGGGGTCCATAGTTTTCACCAGAGTCTCAGAGGGGTCCGTGACTCAATAAAGGTTAAGAATCACTGGCTTAGAGATTTCAACTGGAAAGGTTAGCTTTGTCACTCTGTAACCCATCAGGCCATAATTCTTCCCTAATTTAAATAAAATCGCCTGGAGATAGCATGGCCAAAGGAAAAAAAAAAATGATGACATCTTCAAATTAATTCTTCCTGTTTTCGGGTTATTTTAATTACCTTTGACGAGTTTTTTCGAGGGGAAGGGATTCTTCACTGTCCATCAGTACGAAAGTTTATTTTTTTTTTTTTTTTTTAAAGATATTCTTGAAGAGGAAACATAAAATAAAAGTTTCTGTCAGAAATTGGCAAATATTTTTCAAGATACGTGCAAACTTTTCCTGGAAGCAGATAATTTGACGCCACCTGTCCAGAGCACACACACACACACACACACACACACACACACACACACACACACACACACACACACACACACACACACACACATTACTGTCCCTAACCGCCCCCTCCCACACACATTTTTCCCTTCCATCTCCTCCCACCCCTCCACACACACTGCCTATTCCCCCATACGCACACTACCCCATCAAATCCTCCACCCCGTCTAAGGAGCCCCCACACCAACAGTCAGGCACCCAGGGTAATTGCCAGAGTTTTATCAAAGTATCGGATACCAAATTGAACTATTTACATTTCTGGTTTAACTTTGCCAAAGCTATTTCTTATTTTTTCCTCCCTCTCAGGTTTTGCTGTCGTCATCCTTAGCATCGTACTCCTCCTCTCCCCGTTCTCTCTGTCTCGGTCTTTGTCTGTCCCGGTCTCGATCTCGGTCTCAGCAATTTCTTACCCATCAGATGCTGGCAATCAACCTTTTCACCAGGTCTGGTTAAAATCGTATTCAAAACTGGCTGAGAAAACTGCTACACAGCAACTCGATCCCTTACATATCTACAGCTTGGCCACATAATTTTAATCAGTCAATGACAAAGTGATTTTCACATGCTTGCTTCATCTCCAAAAGGTACCATCGTATTTAAGAGGTTAATGAGTAGCTTAAGCAAACCATTAACCACTCAGTAAGATGACGTCATTAATATATGATATCTGCTTCCCACAGACAATCTTATTCAACTCAGGAAAGACGCCTCGTATTGAAACAGTTAATTAAGGTCAGATCTAATTCTTACGGCCCTACTAACTCAGTCCGGCTACGTATTTTTCATTATATCATCGCTGTCATTATCACATTTTATTCAGTGTAAGAAAGATCTATAGTAGTGAAGGGGTCAATGAAACCTGTATCTAACCCCCATCATTCCAAGGTCTGAAGTCTCGTCGGTTGAGGAAGCTCTTTAACACCTTTTACTAAGCGATTTATTTTGAGTATTACACCTTATTGCGCTCTTCCGTGTTGCCTCAGTCCTACCAGTATCGCCGTACTCTACATAAATAACTTATAGAAAGATCTTAACCAGACATATCCACGAAGAAATCGCTATGAAAGAGAAGTTAGGGAGCTTCCTTAAACAACGAGAATAGGAGCCTCCGAAGGTAAAACAATTGTCTGGAGACAACAGGAATAGATGATACAAGATTTCACCAAATTGTTGCATGAAAACCTTCCCCAGGCTGAGTAAAACTATCCAAAAGTGGCAGGAACATAGTAAGGAAGACGTCATCGTAAGGAAGGAGAGATTATAGGCACACACACACACACACACACACACACACACACACACACACACACACACACACACACACACACAAACACACACACACACACACAGAAGAGGCCACTGGACTTTGGGTGCCAACTGTTTGTGACATACCCATAGCTTAGTATTTACGTCTTTTATATTTATTTATTTATTTTTATTTACTTATCCTTTACATTTGAACTCTGTCGCTTAGAAAAAAAAAAAAAAAAAACGGGTTTCCCTCATACTCTTTAATCGGTATTTCAAATCTGGTGCAATGCCATCCAATTGCGATTGTTTTGATGACCTTGATATTGAACATAGACGTTGTTCACAAAAAATTGTGCCTTATTCGGTTGAGTGTCGTTATTTTTTTTTTATTTTTCTGGCTCAATTCCATCCATATTTTTCCCAAGGTATGGTAAACAATCACAAAGAAAACAAAAGGGGCACTAAGTGGAGCGTCTCTCTCAAACAAGGGCAAAGCAATTTCCAAACCACTCATCATAATGGGTTAGGTTTTCTCATCACTGATTATGGTTTCGCAAAAAGTGTTTTCCGGTTCAAGAATCTGTAATACAATCCGGACCGGACACAATAGATAATCGAATGTCCCCTGGGACATGGGCTATCAACCTCCCAAATTTGGCCCAAATATCTCATTTAGTTTTTGAGTAATCCTACTAACAGACAAACTAATAAACAAAAAAGAGTGGAAACATACTCTCCCTGTCGGAGAGAACAAAGACTAAGTTTAGCACACAACACCGAGGGCAACCGCTTGCTGGTACAATAACTACAAGAGGTTTTCACAAACCTATAAAAACACACAAAGTTTTATACCCAACACCTGTCAGTTTTCTGAGAGAATAATTGGCAACCATGACTATTTAGCATTTCATTTCAATTAGGTTTTCCGCCCGAACAATCTCTCTCTCTCTCTCTCTCTCTCTCTCTCTCTCTCTCTCTCTCTCTCTCTCTCTCTCTCTCTCTCTCTCTCAAATTTCATCATACGTAGATTGATATGGACAGCTGCTGAGTAGAATATTAGTCATCTCTCTCTCTCTCTCTCTCTCTCTCTGTTATGGAGTCCGCTGCCGGATTGTCGTGGCGGAACGACGTCTGATGGATTAAGGTCGCTGGGGAGATGAAATTACACAAAAGTTATATCGGGGAAGTTGAGACTGTCTCCCTGGCCCCCTTCCTCCCTCGCTCTCCCTCCCACCCCCCTGTATATATATATATATATATATATATATATATATATATATATATATATATATATATATATATATATATATATATATATATATATATATATATATATATATATATATATATATATATATATACTGTATGTAACGTCTCAGTAGAATAAGACTAAACTTATAATAACGTCGTCTAACTGACTAGATGAATCTTTTGCTTAGCTGCTCATAAAACTCTTTCTAATGTTTTTTTTTTTTTTTTACTTATTACTAATTAGAAGTGCTGTAATTAAACTGGTTAACCAGTTTCCTTCAGTTAAGTATTATATAGTTCATTGATTGAATAGTTTTGCGAACGGTCAATTTTGTTAAGATTTGAAGAGAATATTCAAACTAAGTTATATATAACATTCTTTAAGTTTCTCACTAGTACAGTTCTGTTCCAAGATTGATTTAAGTGTTTCGTACACAAGTAATGATATGAGAAAATATGTCAACAGACTGAAGGAAATAATGAATTTAAAGGAAATCATAGGAGCTATATGTTCATGGATATTGTACAGACTGATTTCTCTCCTGTTAGGGGATTACTCTTTTCTACAGCTCTGTCTTAGTTTATTACTAAAGAAGAGGCTTAAGATTATGATCTATCGACGTCACGAGGGACATTAAGAGATACAGTCAAACTTAATATTACCAAGCCACAGTCTTCCCATGGAATAACTGTACGGCACACAACAATCACGTTCGCATCCAGGTCCCCAACTTTTATACTGAGATCGAATACTGTTCACCACTGTGGAGTGGATGTGGAGAGGTTGCATTGAGGCAGTTGGACAAAATTCAAAATAAAGCCATTAGATTAATCAATAATCCTGCCATAACGCTGGACCTTCCCCCGTTATCAGTACGTAGAGATGTTGCTTCTTTAGCATTATTTTATCTATATTTTTACCGTAAGTGCTCTAACGAACTGGCTTCAATTGTGCCTCCCCTTCACATTTTCTCCCGAAATACTCGGGCAGCTGGGAGCGCCCATTAACTCACACTCTCTCCCCCACAATGCAGAACCTCTGCTTATCAAAATTCATTTATCCCCAGAACTACTAGTCTCTGGAATTCACTTCCTGGGAGTTGCTTCCCACATACATTTAATCCTCTCGAATTTAAATCCAATTGTTATAAGTATTTTATGAATGAAGGATGCCTTTAGGCATATGGACTTATTTTTTTTCCATTGTTTTTCCTTCCTCTATTCATTAAAAAAAAAAAAATACTCAGTGAACAGAGACACAAGGGAATCTAATACAAGCAGTCGTCTCTCTCTCTCTCTCTCTCTCTCTGTCTCTCATGGAGGTCGCTGCCGGATTTTCATGGCGGCACGACGGCTGATGGATTAAAGTCGCTGGGGAGATTCACTAAGAAATTTACGTTCAGTTCATTCTTGAAGCTCAGATTAATTATTCAAGGAAGGACCAGGACAGAAGGTGTAGAATCTCCCTCTGTCTCTTGTTCATCCTACAAAAAAGATAAGAGTTAAAGGAGAAATATCCTAGGTTACCCTTGCTGTTGCAGGAAGAACAAGGAAAGAATGTTGTGCTGAAATTTCGTTGTTCTTCCTGCAGCCAAAAACCTTGACTTTAAGGGTAAACTAATAATAAGTTTGTCAATACCGGACCGGAGAAATACTGGAAAATATATAAACGTTTCCATAGTGTCTGGTAAGGCAGACTAGATAGCTGCCAAAATTTGTTTTCTTGGTAACAGTGAAATATGTTTAAGTATTTTTTAAATCTAATTTGTGGACTTAATTTCAACACACACACACACACACACACACACACACACACACACACACACACACACATGAAAGAAGGGACTGATATATGTTACTGTGTCGTTTTCATCATTATCATCATCACCATCATCATCACAACCCTTATCTCTCCTTCAAAAGATGGGGTGAACCAGGAACCAGAAACAAAGCACACAAGTTGTACTGGGGTGTAGAGGTGCAAAGACAAGCTATCGTTGTGCCATATATGAATGGCAGATGACAAATCTACTTACCATGACGGTCTTGCATGATTCAAAACTTGGAGTCATCGCTTGGGGATCGAACCCTCCTACCGGCACTACGTCACCAGGCGCCTCATAAAAACCATTATTACTTGCAAGACATTACTGTCGTCTTGTTTGGGAAATACCGTAGGCTTTCTAACATCTTTTTTTCATTATTTCATCTTTATGAATTTATTTGCTTATAAGCATAATAATAATATTAATAATAATAATAATAATAATAATAATAACACTATTATAGTAACTTTATTTAATACTTACTATTATTTCATATAAGTATTTGGTGAAGGTGGGAGTGTCTGTGGGTGGGCATGTAAATGTCCTGCCACCCATAACCTGATTTATAGTGTAAACTAATCGAGAAGTCGTCATTTTCTCGTGAACAACTGGTATAAATTCACATTTCCTCTGCATGTGTATGTTGGGCAACAGCGGGGAAGGTGGCAAACTTCAGTGTTTGATCAGCTGCCAGAGTGTAAAATGGTGTGTATTTAGCTTCAACTTTTTTTTTTTTATGCGAGGGAAAAGGAACCAAAGGCCATGAGCCCGCAATAACAGTTCCCTCCAAGAGAAAAAGAAAATACAAAAGAGAGCCAAATTCAAGATCCATTCATTTCGAGATGCCTCGACACACTACGTTTGAAAGACTGGATATCATAGGCAGCAGGAAATACAGACAGAGGGAGACAGTTCCAGAGTTGACCTGTTGCATAAATGAAGGACTGGGAATAACGGTTAACTCTTGCATTAGAGAGTTGGACAGAAAAGGGATGAGAGTTTGCTGCTAGACGAGTGCTACGCGCCCGTCGTAGAGGTGGAGGAATGCATGCAGACAGTTCAGAGGAGCAGTGACCATTAAAGTAGCGATAGAAAAGAGATAAAGATGCAATAGTGCGGCGAAGAGACAGAGGTTGAAAGGAGTCAGTAAGAGGAGGAGAGTTAATGAGACGAAGAGCCTTTGACTCCACCCTATTGAGAAGAACTGTATGTCGGGAGCCTCCCCAAACATGAGAGTTGTACTCCACACAGGGGCGGATAAAACCCCTGTATAGAGTCAACAACTGTGCAGGGGTACAGAAAGAACGAAGTCCGCTTAGCACACCCAATCTCTTGGAATTTTACAAGAGATGTAATATGATCTTTCCAAGATAAGTCCCGAGTAAATGAAACCCCAAGCATGTTCAAGGATGATGCAGGATTAAGCTGATATTATTAAACATTAGTGGGTATACCTGTGGAAGATTTTGACGGGTTGATAGGTGTAAGAACGGAGTCTTAAATGCATTAAAAACAAGATTATTTTTATCCCAGTCAGAGATATGAGCCAAGTCAGACATTAGGTGTGCCATAGCCTCATCCGTTGTTTGTTGAAGTAACTGCTGAGATGGGCGTTGCGGGAACCGAATGGAAAGGTGAAGGGTGGAGTCATCAGTGAATGAGTGGATATGGTTAGATGTACAGCTTAGAAGGTCATTGATGAATAAAAGGAAGAGAGTTGGTGATAGGACAGAGCCCTGAGGAACACCACTGTTGATAGATCTAGGAGAAGAACGATGGCCGTCTACATCAGCGGCTATAGAATGACCAGAAAGGAAGCTAGCGATGAAGGCACAGACAGAAGGATAGAAACCGTAAGAGGGCAGTTTGGAAATTAAAGATTTATGCCAGACTCGATCGAAAGCCTTTGAGATGTCAAGTGCAATGGCAAAGCTTTCGCCAAAGTCCCGAAAGGAGGATGACCAGGAGTCTGAAAGGTAGGTGAGAAGATCGCCAGTGGAGCGTCCCTGACGGAACCTGTACTGACGATCAGAAAGAAGGTTGTGATAGGAAAGATGCCTTATAATTTTTCTATTGAGAATTGACTCGCAAACTTTTGAAATACAGGACGTTAAAGCAATTGGACGATAGTTGGAGGGTTGGGAGTGGTCACCCTTCTTTGAGACTGGCTGAATGAGAGCAAACTTCCAGCAAGAAGGAAAGGTGCATGTTGACAGACAAAGGCGAAAGAGTTTGCCTAGGCAGGGTGTAAGCACAGAAGCACAGTTCTTGAAAAGAACAGGAGGGACTCCATCAGGCCCATATGCCTTGTAGTACTGAGGCCAGTGATGGCAGAAAATACATCAACTAAAGAAATTTTAATGTCAGCCATGAGGAAGTCAGAGGCGGGAAGTGACAGAGGAACAGCACCGGAATCGTCTAAGGTGGAATTGGAAGAGAAAGTGTGTGCGAAGAAATCTGCTTTATCAGTAAAAGAAATAGCTACAGAACCATCAGAGTAGAAAAGAGGATGGAAGGATGATGACGTAAAGTTGTTAGAAAAGTTTTTGGCAAGGTGCCAGAAGGAGTTGGAAGAATTCGAGTTGGAGAGATGAGAGCATTTAGTACGGATGAAATTATTTTTAGCTGAGCGAAGAACAGACTTAGCACGATTCCGGACAGAAACGTAAAGATGATGTGATTCAGGGGTGGGTTGGCTCCAGTACCTTTTGTAGGCCCTCTCCTTGTTGCGGACAGCATTAGAACAAGCGTGATTAAACCAAGGCTTTCTTGCGTTAGTCAAAGGATATAAGAAGGAATGTATGCTTCCATGCCCGAGAGAATAACTTCCGTAATATGCAAGGCACACTCAGATGGCTCCTGGCCATGGAAGCAATAATCATTCCAGGGAAAATCAAAGAAGTGCAGCCTGAGGGCCTCCCAATCCGTGGCTCCAAAATGCCACAGACGACGTTTCCCTGGAGGGTCCACAGGCCGTACCGGAGTGATAGGACAGGTTTAAGGTGATAAGGTTGTGATCGGAGGAGCCCAACGGAGAGAAAAGATTAACAAAGTAAGCAGAAGGATTAGTTGTGAGGAAGAGGTCAAGTATGTTGGAGCTCTCTCCAAGGCGGTCTGGGATACGAGTAGGGTGCTGTACAAGCTGCTCTAGGTCATTAAGGATAGAAAAGATGTAGGCTTGTCCACCAGGTGGATCAGTGAAAGGAGAGGAGAGCCAAAGGTGGTGGTGAACATCGAAAACTCCTAGAATGGAGATTTCAGAGAAAGGAGAAATGGATAGAATGTGTTCCATCGTAGAAGTAAGATAGTTGGAGAATTTTTGATAGTCAGTAGAATTAGGGGATAAGTAAACAGCACAGATATATTTAGTCAGAGAATGACAGGAACGCCGAAGCCAGAGTGTAGAAAATTCAGAAGAATCGAGTTCAGGAACACGAGAGCAAGATAAGTCGTTGCATATATATACACAACAGCCACCTTTGGCTTTGAAATGAGTATAGAAAATGTAGGAAGATACAGAAAAGGGTTTGCTGTCAGTTGCCTCAGACAGCTGAGTCTCAGAAAAAGAAGGTGAGGTTTAAAGGAGGAGAGGTGGTGCTCAGCAGAGCAAAAGTTAGATGAAAGGCCGCGAATGTTGCAGAAATGAAGAAGAGAGTCAGACAGTGGTTCCAGGCACCTCGAGTCGTCACCGAGAGAGGGGCGGAAGGTGGGGGCATTTATGGTCCCCTCCCTCCCCTGGAGACTCCGAGGCTGGGTGACAAGACACCATGATTTTTTTTTTTTTTTAAATTTTGGAAAAGGAAGTGTAGTGTGAACTGTGCATGTAGTTTGGTGTAGATAGTTAGAGAATTTTGTGTTGGAGAGCATGCTGGCCTACTCTCTGTGTAACTGAGACACTGAGAAAGTTCAGCAAAGGGGGATGGCCAGGAACTCGTCCTGAGGGCTGATGAAACGGGAGCTCCAGCACTCCCTGTCATCAGCTTTCCATCCACCTGGGGAGTACTGCCCTGCTCGACTGGTGCTACAGCCTTTGTGGCATCAGTTTATCTCTGGCTTAACTGCCTAGAAACACTGCTAGGTTTGGGGAGGTGGTACGACACTGTCATAGCAAAACCCCCACATATTGAACAGTTTCAATAATGCCCTGGTAGTGAGGTTCTTGAACCCAACTACTTCAGTAATGCCATTATACTGCATCTGTTGAACCGAGAAAAACGAGAAAAATATGTTACATATCACACCCAAATACGTCGATCTCACACACACACACACACACACACACGCACACACACACACACACACACACACACACACACACACACACATACACACACACACACACACACACACACACACACACACACACACACACAGAAAGAAAAGAGGGGGGGGGCGAGGTGCACTTATTTTTTTGTGGTATTATTGATGCTTGTAGTAATCTGATATCTTTTAGAATTGTTATAATGGACATCATCAACTGTGTCTCAAAATGAAGGGTAGCGTTTTGATTTAAGATGATGCATTTGAATAGCTGAGTACGTTCAGCCGTTAACAAAACGAAGGGAAACGCTATTTCCGTCATAGATATTTTATGGAGAACCAAAACTTTATTATCTACACGTATTATTTATCTCTTTGCACAACCCACGGCAGTGTGAGATTAAGAAAAAACAACAGTCCTTTCACCTCAGCTTGGCCCAGACTTTTTTCGCTTTGATTTATTTCAGATAATTCTATGACAGAAAGAAAATGTTACAGCTAACAATCGTCGTCAGTCGCACCATATCTAGTATTAATCCATATTACTGCTAGGAATTTATAATAAGGACAGCACAATTTTAGGCCAAGTTAAAGTGAAAAGAACAGAGGGAATTATTTTCATTTCCCAGCTCACGACGTTATAATTATCAAGACACTCCCATACTCTCTAAATTTACCTGTCTCTCACACTCTTTCTCCGTCCTTTGTCACTCTAACTTTACAGGGTTTTCTTCTCTCCCTTCCTTTGACGTTCCCTCAGGCTTCTCCTTCAAAATCGATTAAGGCTTCCCATTCCACCCCTTCTCTCTCTCTCTCTCTCTCTCTCTCTCTCTCTCTCTCTCTCTCTCTCTCTCTCTCTCTCTCTCTCTCTCTCTCTCTCTCTCTCTCTCTCTCTCTCTCTCTCTCTCTCTCTCTCTCTCTCTCTCTCTCTCATTATATCCCATCTGCTATAACAGAATCTGTCACCCATCTTTTGATCATGTATGCTTAAATATGCAACACTCCTAGTCTCCTGTACCCTGTTGTCTCAGCCATACTACCATACCAATATCTTCTTAACCCTCTCACATCAGGAGGCATATCATTAGTCGACGATTATCCTCTGCAAAGCGATTAGTAATGTATAAACAATAAATAAGCGTAAGCCGCCGTTGCACTGAAAGGAATAAAATTTCCTCTTCACATGCCAGTACAATAATCCCATGTTTACTATGCTCTTGCTATCTGCCGACGATTGACAGGCCTCTAGTGATGAAAAGGTTACTAATGGCGAGGTCACAAAATTACTTCGAGAAGGCTCATCATCGTTCAGTAACATCGTATGGAGGCAGTAATAACAAGCAAAGCGCCCTCAGAGAGCGTATACCTCCGCCAAAGCCTTCACCAGGCATCTCAGATCATCACCAAAATTTAATAAACTCTTTCTTGGCCCATGACCCACATATCCACAAAATTAAGCTGCAGATCATCAGTAACTCATTGTGATATCTTGTGGACAATCAAAGAAACTGACAAACAGAGGTTAATAAATAAACTCCTCCAAGTTCATTGGCGTAGATAATAACTGGAGCAGTAAGTCATATTGGCAAAGTAAGGACCTCTAATCATAAAGACAGAGAATGCGATAACTAATGCCTGCACGTCGACAAGCCTCCCATTAGCTGCATAAAAGTGTGTGTGTGTGTGTGTGTGTGTGTGTGTGTGTGTGTGTGTGTGTGTGTGTGTCGGACAAATAGGCGGAACAGAATGATTTAAAGAGGCAGGTAGCAACTCTAAAGGTTCAACGACCCATTTTGCAAAGGTACTATAATGTAGATGCTACTTTAATGATGAAGGAAGAGAATACTAAAAATGAATCGTCTAACCTGGGAGAAGAAGCCCCGTCGAGGAAACTGTAAAAGAAACGAGAAAGCACTCAGTCAACCACTAAACTATGTCCAATAAAGTTCTGTGTCATCTTTTCTTGAACTACTCTGTCGAGGGACTGTCAACTCTGTTGGCAGGCCATTCCAGATACTGTAGAGCTTATGTGAGAAAAATACCTAATACAATGTAATGGGAACGATTACGTCAAACTTCTATTCATGATTCCTCGTTGTATGTATGTTTAGTCATAATATGTGTTGACAGTGTCTTCACATCTATGAAGGAATTTTGAAAATCACAGGTACATCTCCAATCAAATGACTAGTCAATATTAAAAACTGGTCTACTGCCTTCAGTGTTCTTTGGTCTGCCATGCGCCTGATAAAAAAAAAAAAAAATCTATTTAGTGGCCATGACTGCACTCTCTCGAACCTTGTGATATTCGTCTTCAAGGACGACGACCAGAACTGCATAACATATTCCGGACGTAGCCATTAAAGACAGCTGTACAAAGAGAGAACTATTTGCTATTTCTGAACCTAAAACTACGTGTTTATATACCTAAGTCGCATCTGTATCTTTTCCTTAGTTCAGTGTACTCTTTAGCAACCCTGAGGTCATTGCTAATTAGTGCCATCGATTACTCTCCAAGTCAGTGACAGTTATTGCCCTCCATAACAAGGAGTAGATGGCTCTCGGAGTTTCAGAACCAGTGTCTATGACCTTGCAGTCTTCCAGGTTGGACGGTATTTGACCCTTATTCTGACCACTCCTCAATTTTACCTGAGTCGCTATGTAGTATTTCGGTCTTGCTGAGTGGTGAAGCATTCCCTCCTAGCGTTGTTATCCGCTAATTTTGCATTCTAGCTGACGATGCCAAAATCTTTATCACTGAAGTAAATGATAAACAACAGTGAACCCAAAACTGAAAACTGGGGCATCTCACTCAGAGCTAATGCCAGGCCAGAGGTCTCTCCACTGACCACTACTCTTCTCCAGATCGGTCAGATCATTCTCAGTCCATCCAGCTAATGCACCCTGAATTTCCAGTGAACGAAGTTTTGCCGTCAGTCATGCATGATGTGCTATAACGAACGTCTTCCGATGGTTTATGTAAATAATTCTGATCCAACAGTGGAAAAAAAAAAAAAAAGTTTCCTTGTAATTTCTTGTTTTTAATCACAGAAGTTACTTATCTGATGGTAGATGATTTACAGTTTTATCTACAAATATACCTTTTAGTACCTTCCTTAGCACACACACACACACATACATACACACACACACACACACACACACACACACACACACACACACACACACACACACTATTAATGCTGCCATATAGACACACACACACACATACACACACACACACTATATATATATATATATATATATATATATATATATATATATATATATATATATATATATATATAGATATTGTTACATAGCCTATGATTTCATCATCCTTTGTGTAATTTTAACGCACAGTATGCTGCATGTTTGACCACGAGCGTGTTCTGCCTCACTCCCCCCCTTCTACCGTTATAGTAAAGTCGTCCTTTCTGTTGTTCAGAGCGGGATTGTCAGCTCTTTGTCCCCATGGCTTCATTTGCGCGTCCTTCTTACAAGTTGTATCAAGCTCTGCTGGCCCCTATATAATGAGCTCAGTCTCTACATTAATTGCCACTTAGATCTGCTCCTCATTTTGTTCACATCTCTGTCCTCCCCTGTACAGTTGTTACTGTGAGTGCTCAGGAAGTCTCCAACCATCTAGCAGCTGTGTGTAATTTGAGTATAACTGTTGTTGCATTTTTTTCCTTGTACTGTGTAGCATAAGTCGTTAATTTGTAGGCCTAGTGAGTTTTTTTTGTAATTTATGTAGGGTTCTTATTGTCAGCCATCATTAATAATATTTTGTATCTGTAATAATTTATCTTGCATTAACTGAGCATTACCCAGTGTATTTTCATTTATCAGGGCTGACTTAGATATATGTACTCTTGCTAATTTCGTGTTAATAGAGGCTATTGCAGTTAACCATATATTTAACCTGTTTTTTGCCATTACATTATCCTTATGAGTCCTGAATGTTTTGTTGTTAGTTTGTGCATTAAACTTTAACTTGTAATTTTACCTAACTCTTTGTTTTGAACCTGGAACTTTACGGGACAGTAGTGACTCTTAGTATTCTCACTTAAAGTGTACATTATCTTTCTCTGTTCCGTAACATAAATTTGGCGACCTCTCATCAGGATATTCAGGATATTATCATAAGGATATTGCTTGATATTTTGTGACTGATTTATTAATGATGTCTACTATTACTACACTTGATGAAGCCAAAGATTTTTTGTCAAATGTGCAAACAGTGTGTGGTGTAGAAAACAGAACAAAGAATGAACTTAAGCTTGTTGCTCAACAATTGGGAATTGCAGTTCACTCTCATCATTCTAAAGATCAAATTGTTGGCATGATTAATAAAAGCTTGTTTAATGTAACTCCTCCAAATGAGCAAACGCACATTGAATTAGCTAAGTTACAGCTAGCCCTGCAGGAGGCTCGTGTGAAGGAAGCTGAATTTCAAGCACGTGCTAAGGAGGCTGAGTCTCAGGCTAAGGAGGCTTGTGTTAAGGAGGCTGAATTTCAAGCAAATGCTAAGGAGGCGGAGTCTCAGGCTCGTATTCAGGAGGCACAGATACACGCACAAGTTGAACTTGCTAGGATTCAGGCAGACCATGAATATCGCATGAAACAAGATGGAACTGGATCATCTAGCTCTGATGATTTTGATGTGGCTAAAAATGTTAAACTTGTCCCTCCTTTTAATGAATCTGATTTAACAAAGTATTTTCAGTTGTTTGAGAGGGTAGCTACAGGTTTTAATTAGCCCAAGGAGTATTGGCCAGTATTCCTTCAAACTGTTCTCACCGGTAAAGCTCAAGTAACTTATGCATCTTTGCCTCAGGATCAATCTGCTAATTATGATGTAGTTAAGAGCTTGATTCTTAAGGCCTATGAGCTTGTTCCTGGAGCTTATAGAGTAAAATTTAGGACAACTTATAAGCAAGATAAGCAATCCCATGTTGAGTATGCAAAAATCAAAGAAGATCTGTTAGAGCAGTGGTTAAATTCTAAGAATGTGGATTCTGATTTTGGTAAATTTAAGCAGATGATTTTGCTGGAGGACTTCAAGAGGTGTATAAATAAAGATGTAAGCCTATATTTTGATGAGAAAAGAATAGATAATTTGTCTGAAGCTGCAGTTTTAGCTGATGAATATGTTCTCACTCACAAGAGATATTCTAGAGAAAGAAGGAAAGCTGAGAGTAAGTACGTTGCCTCTACTCAGAGTACAGGTAAAAGGAAAGAGAATAAAGATGATGTTTCTCAGGAAGTAAATACCAGCTCCACCTCTAGATTTCAGAAAAGTAAATGTACTTATTGTACAGTAGTAAGCTTGGTCATACTACGGTGAAATGTTTCAGGAGACAGCGTGATGTGAACAAAAAGGAGTCTTTAAATATTCAGTCAATTGGTCTAGTGTCCACTCTTGAGAGTTCCCAGAATTCTTTAACTGAGTTAACTGAACCTGCTTTGAGGGGTAACTTAAATTCTCATGATGGAGCTCCTCTTTTGAGCAGTAACGTGGATGACACTCTCAAGAGTTCATGTGCTAATTTCCTGTCTGATGGTTTTGTCAGTCCTTTGGACAGTAATGACAGGAAATCAGTTAAAATATATCGTGATACAGGTGCTTGCCAATCCCTTATGCTGACCAGTGTTCTAGGCTCTAATGTTAATTCCTCTGATGAAACATTAATCTTACAAGGTGTAAGGAATAATTACTTCTCTGTCCCTCTGTGCAGAGTGAATTTAGAGTCTGGTTTTGTTAATGGTTCCGTTATGGTTGGGTTGGTTGAGACACTCCCAATGTCAGGTGTAACTTTCTTACTTGGAAATGATATTGGTGGAAGTCAAGTGTGTCCAGCTCCTCAGTTGTCTAGTGAGCCAGTGGCTGCGACCCAGGATTGTGATGTCCCTGATGTGTTCCCTGCATGTGCTGTCACTAGGGCTAAGTCTAAAGTTACTGGTGATTTAGAGGATAATGATGATGATGATGGTATCCTAGCTGACACTTTTCTTGCTAATTTGGACCACTCACCAGATGAGGCAGTACCCCGTAGTGTTGATAATTTGTCTTGTCAAGAGTTGGTTGAGTTGCAGGTTGCTGACCCTGAGTTGAAAGGTCTAGCTAACTCTGCTTGCAGTGAGGAAGAGTCAGCCGGTGCTTCTACTTGTTATTATGTAAAGTCAGGAGTACTTATGAGGAAGTGGAGACCCCCAACAGCATCAGCCGACTGTGAATGGGAGGTTGTACATCAAGTTGTCATCCCTCGTGTTTGTAGGCAGGATATCATTATAGTGGCTCATGATTCCAGTTTGGCAGGACACCTTGGAGTGAGGAAGACTGTGGCACGCATTTTGAAACACTTCTACTGGCCAGGGATCTTCAGGGATGTTTCCTGATATTGTAAGTCTTGTCACACCTGTCAAGTTGTGGGGAAGTGTAATCAGACCGAAAAGGTTGCACCTCTAGTTCCCATTCCTCCTTTTGAGGCGCCTTTCACCCGTGTGTTGGTGGATATTGTGGGCCCTCTTCCTAAGACTTCTTCAGGATTTTCTTATGTGTTGACCCTGATTGATATGGCTACTCGTTAAGGAAATGCTAGGGTTCTTCACAAAGTTTGGTCTGCCCAAGGAGGTACAGTCAGACCGAGGAAGTAATTTCATGTCAAACGTTTTCAAGCAGTCTCTGAAAGAGTTGGACATCTCCCAGATCACGTCTTCAGCTTACCATCCCCAGACCCAAGGAGCGTTGGAGAGATATCATCAAACACTCAAATCGATGCTCAAGAAATACTGTTTGGAACATCACAAAGACTGGGATAAAGGTCTTCCATTCGTTGTGTTTGCCGCAAGAGAATCTCCAAATGAATCACTGGGCTTCTCACCTTTTGAACTACTGTTTGGCCATGAAGTAAGAGGACCCCTTAAGCTACTCAAGGAATGCTGGCTGTCGGAGGAAGATGACGTCAACCTGCTGGAGTATGTGATGAAGTTCAAAGAACGGCTGTCCACTGCTTTACAGCTGGCGAGAGAGAATTTAGGAGCTACTCAGGAGAAGATGAAGACTTGGTATGATAAGAAGTCCAGGTTACACCACTTTCAGCCAGGAGATCAGGTTTTGATTCTGCTACCGGTGCATGGGCAACCTCTTCAAGCCAAGTTTAGTGGTCCTTATTTCGTGGAGAAGAAACTCAGTGATGTCAACTATGTCATTGCCACACCAGATCGTAGAAAGAGCAAGCAACTATGTCACATCAACATGCTAAAGTTATATCACAGGCGGGACGAAAATAATCCAGTCTGCACTGTAGCTGTTCCACCCGAGTCTGCAAGTGAAGCTCTCCCATGCAGTATGAGCCTGAGTGATAGTTTGGGGAAGAATCCTGATATCATGAATGATCTCCAGACTAAGCTTTCTCATCTACCTCCCGAGGAAAGGCAGGAGTTTTCGGCATTACTGCAGGAGTACCCGCAAGTGTTCTGTGCTACGCCAGGAAGAACCACTGTGTTGATGCATGATGTCGATGTTGGAGACGCAAAGCCAATCAAATTGCCTCCTTACCGTGTGAACCCAGTGAAAGTTCCTCTCATCCAGAAGGAGCTTGGCTACCTGTTGGACCACGAGATGACTGAGCCCTGTCAGAGCGAGTGGAGTTCTCCTGTCACTCTGGTCCCTAAGCTGGGTGGGTCACAGTGGCTTTGCATCGACTACAGACGTGTTAATCATATAACCAAAACAGACACTTACCCTCTCCCTCGCGTGGAAGATTGCATAGACAAGAACGGAAAGGCTAGGTACATAAGTAAGTTTGATTTGTTAAAGGGATACTGGCAAGTACCTATGACTGAACGTGCTAGGGAGATCTCATGTTTTGTAACACTAGGAAAGAAAATGTTATTGCAGATTGCTTATCTAGACTTTAGACAGATTGTTTTAGAGTAATAAGAAATTTCCTTTGTAAATTTCTTTTTCTTTGTGGGGAGGTGTTACATAGCCTATGATTTCATCATCCTTTGTGTAATTTTAACGCACAGTATGCTGCATGTTTGATCACGAGCGTGTTCTGCCTCTGTCCCCCCCTTCTAACGTTATAGTAGAGTAAGTCGTCCTTTCTGTTGTTCAGAGCGGGATTGTCAGCTCTTTGTCCCCATGGCTTCATTTGCGCGTCCTTCTTACAAGTTGTATCAAGCTCTGCTGGCCCCTATATAATGAGCTCAGTCTCTACATTAATTGCCACTTAGATCTGCTCCTTATTTTGTTCACATCTCTGTCCTTCCCTGTACAGTTGTTACTGTGAGTGCTCAGGAAGTCTCCAACCATCTAGCAGCTGTGTGTAATTTGAGTATAACTGTTGTTGCATTTTTTTCCTTGTACTGTGTAGCATAAGTCGTTAATTTGTAGGCCTAGTGAGTTTTTTTTGTAATTTATGTAGGGTTCTTATTGTCAGCCATCATTAATGATATTTTGTATCTGTAATAATTTATCTTGCATTAACTGAGCATTACCCAGTGCATTTTCATTTTATCAGGGCTGACTTAGATATATTTACTCTTGCTAATTTCGTGTTAATAGAGGCTATTGCAGTTAACCATATAATTAACCTGTTTTTTGCCATTACATTATCCTTATGAGTCCTGAATGTTTTATTGTTAGTTTGTGCATTAAACTTTAACTTGTAATTTTACCTAACTCTTTGTTTTGAACCTGGAACTTTACGGGACAGTAGTGACTCTTAGTATTCTCACTTAAAGTGTACATTATCTTTCTCTGTTCCGTAACAATATATATATATATATATATATATATATATATATATATATATATATATATATATATATATATATATATATATATATATATATATATATTTGTGTGTGTGTGTGTGTGTGTGTGTGATTATTCTCTGTATTAGTAGGTGAGGATGGTCACCATCTACTCACGCGATGTACTGCAACCTTCATGTGAATCAACGCTGAGTGATAAGCCAAATTATTTCCCATGGTCTAGGAACGTTTGAAGAGTTGTGTAGTAGCCATATAGCCAAACTGGTGTACGGTGATTCAGTGGATTAGGACGCCCCCACCTCATGGGGCCCATCATGATATCCATTCAAGAGGTGGTTGGCGTTTATTCCTTAAATAATTCCATTCAGGAACGAGGAAACTGGTCACTCTCGCCTTAAATATCAGGAGTGAGAAGCCTACCCACGGGCCCGTACCTCCTGCTGGGGCATAAAAGGATTGGATGATAGACTGATAGATAATTACTGTAGTGGCTGGTTTGTATAGTCATGATATGGGCAGCCAATGCTACCATACACGTTCTTTCCGTACTGAAGAGTATCTGACCTTTACATACGTGGAACATGAATTTGTTTACCGGAGAAAGGATCCATTGCAGGGAAAGAATTGTCTACTCTTTGCCCATATTAGGAAACTTTCACTGTTATAAATGAATTGGGGAGTATCCGGAAACAGAAAAATCGAAGAGAAAAGTTGGACTATCATCATATCCCAGAGAAAGTAGGATACGCTTGTCTTAAATACCTACTGTAACTCGTTTATGCCACTATCATTTTATCCTTAATGTTCCACGTTGTGTAATATCAACCTCTCTGCTGATACTCTAACTTCTCTATGTCTTTATTCTCCTCTGTCCAGTTTTTTTTTTTTTTTTTTTTTTTTTTATCATCCATATCCATCACTATCAATTTGTCATTCTGTCTGTCTATTCATCTTCAGTCTGATGCCGCATCGAGGGATGGCTTTGTTTGTCCTCATTCAGTAACGCTCCATCTTCCAACAGCATACCTATATATCTATCTCTTAGCCTTTGTTACAACAGTACGAACAGATCACAAGTATAGCCTTTGATTCAGAATGAAATGCTGAGAAGCAGTTCTCCACACAGACCGTACCAGGTATGAATGGGAAAAGGACAGGAGGGTACAAGAGAGGAGACGTGATCTGGGTAGCTTGGGTGGGTGACTGTTGAATGGAATTGAGCTGGATGGCTGGGGAGTGGGGAATATACTGAAATAATTGTGATAGGTACAGTATTAAGTACACAAAACTGAGAAAGTACGAGAGTCATTAGGACTGATAATCAGTTTTTATCCTGTATCAGTGTCAGTCATCCCGTATTATACCACAGACAACAATGTAATTTACGTCCAAGATCCAAATTGACCACTTGCGAGCTATGGGCTACAGGGAAGTTGAAAATCGATTGATAAAGCTTGTAGAATTAGCAAAGATTGTTTAAAACAGATAAATATAATGTGAAATAGCGGTGACATCACTTCAGGTACTTATGATAATGATTTGCATTGATTTAAGTGTTAATGAGGACAATGATAAGCAATCTTTTAAACACTGAAGAGATGGACGGTCGTCGATATTGTACTCTCCTCATTAACAGCACAATGGGAGCATAACATTGTTAAGCAAGTGGTTTGGATATTATGTTAAAACTATTTTTACATGATTTTTATCTATTTTAACCGCTATGTATGTTGAAACTTCAAATAATATTGTTGATATTTTCAACATCCTTGTAGCCCAAAACTCGTCAGTTGCCAATTATACTGGTGGGCGAACAGGGACATATGGGCAACAAACTTTGTCCAAGAACCAACCAGGCCCAGGAATTGAACTCTGGTTTTACAGTTGCGGACTCGATGTGCTAACCATTACATTACTGGTGTCTTTAGGCATGAAATGTGCATAAATAGATTTCACGCTTAAGTAAAAAAAAATAAAAATAAATAAAAAATAAAAAATAAAAGCAAAAGTGCGACTAATATTATGTTCCTCATATGTAAGGTTAAACCTCTAATATCTTTCGCTCATAAATGAAGAAACCCATTCAAAACTAAATAGGTGCTTTCAGTAACTCTAATGATCGGGATAAGTCTCATTTTCTACCCCAGCAATGCCAGACTTTAATCCTGGGAGTTAATACAGTCACTATTAAGCTTCTTATGATCGGGACAACTCTCATAGCATATTCCAAATAATGCCAAACTATTGTATTCAGCTAACAGTGAGTCATAGCAGTCTGAGTATTACAAAAAGATGGGTGCACAGTATCAGCATTTAGAGAATTAAAAATCATGTACTACAGTACTTTCCCAAGGATTTCCTTCCATTTTCGATAACTGTAATATGAATTATTTTTTAGAAGGCCAACACTGACACAAGAAGCAACTATGCGTCCATCGACTGCAGTGGTAGGGGAGGGGAAGCGCACACTGGTAATCTGAGTGGCATCTTCTGCATAACCAAAGTGTACGCTGATAAGAGCATTCCACATGTACTGTAAATAAAAATGGGACCCAACTTAAACCCTCGGAACATAAATGAATTCACTGATAACTGATAATACAATTCTTTTTCAAAGTCATAACCGTACATAGAACACATCTTTTAATATTCATCTGTTGCAGTTTTAATGCAAAAACCTTGTGGCTGACACTTACAAGCTCAAAAGTGGGACTAGTATAATTCAAGACATGTAACACGTGTTCCTTACTCGGGGGAAGGGCTTTCTGAAAAGTATAACAAACTTATACAATGCATTGACTGCTTAAGTTCACAGATACGAGAGGGAAATAATCAATAGAATCAAAACAAATGATTGACTGGTAACCAAAAATGCTGTAGGACGAGTTGAAGAGCTGAGCATGGGTTGAAAACACGGAAATCAGTAGTAGAAAAATGTACAGAAATCAGTAAAAAAATAGTGTCAGTGGTGTAGAGGAGACGATATTGTGTGTGAGGCGGCGTCGTCTGGGGAACCCGACAAATGGGTGGAAGTTTAGCCAGAACGTGACGAGCCTGGCTAAAGGATGGAATGGTTAGACTCAGCGGTGGTCAAGGGTAGAAGAAGGATAAATAGCAGAAGGGAAAAAGCAACCTCACGAGAAAAAGCTACGATAAAATATTATGATCATAGTCGTCTGTCTTCAGTTGATGGAACAGGATCATTTGCAGTATTTGAATACTAAGTCTCGGTTGCATAAAGTTCGATAAGTCTTTGTCAAGAGGAAGAATTAACTCTCCTTGGTTATTAATTAAAGCAACCCTGGAATCTGACTATATCGAACCACCAAGAGTTCAAACGGGTTAGGGACCTTCATTAGGTGTGTTTGGGGGGGGGGGAGGAAGGAGAGAGAGAGAGAGTACATAGGAAATACAATAAGAGGTGGCCTATAGGTCCATGACGAGGTTATCTGCCGAAGGAAAAAAAATGCTTATTTTAATAAGATCTATCCAACTTGTAAGAGGAAAGGACAGAAAAAAGCTGAAGGCTCTCCCCCATCCACCACACCATCCAGTTCAAACGACGGGAAAATTTTGAAACATCATGCTTGTTGGAAAGAACATGCATGGAAGTTTTTAAAAGAAGGGCAGAAGACGAACGGCTATGTACTGTGCAATCGCTGTTCTAAAGACTGTAAAAGGAAATCAAACATGATCGCCGAATGTTCTCGTTATGAAGCAAACGTATCGCAATCATGAGCATACACTTCGACCTAGAAATAAACAACACTAAGTTAGTTAGAGCCTATGGTAACTGTTGGTTTTGCTGAATTTTCAATGCATCAGTAGTTTTTGTGCTGTCGTCGGTAGCCTGTTCTCTTGTTCCAATACGCGAATATTAAGTAAATTTTCCATATATCAGTGTTGCGTTTCTGTTAACTTTCATTCCACTATTTCTAGTCACAGTATCATTCTGTATTTCGAACAAATTATCATATCTAACATCGTAAAAAAATTTAAATTTTTTTAAATAATTGTATCAAATCTCTGAATCATCATGTTTGAGAGAAAACATTCTTAGTTTCTCTAGTCGCTCCTCGTAGGGTAAATTTCTCAGCGATGGGATCAATTTCTTGGCTCTTGTCTTCGTCCATGATAAGATTCGGGGTCCATTGTTGCACCCATTATCCAAGGCGTGGTCTAACTAATGACCTATAAAGGTTAGAGATTACATTGGGCGTTTTGTGGTCAAAGACCCTTGTGGTGAAGTCGAACAGTTTATTTGTCTTGTTACTGGCTGCAATGTACTGTTTTGATTTTTGAGGTCGTTATTGTCAATTAAACTTTCTCGTCCTTTACTTCCGTCACGGGGGTATTGAACAATCTATATTCCTGTTCAATGTTTTTGCTATCAAAGTGCATTAGCTGTCTTAAGTTTATCTACATTCAATATCATCTGTCATTTTTCACACCAATTCAATAACTTTTCCAGGTAGGTTTGCGTAGATTCACAGTCTGCTTTCGTAATTACTTTGTCTCTAATCTTCGAGTCATATGTAAGTCTCGATACCTTACAAGTGAGTCCATTTTCTAGGCCACTGATATAAATAATTAAAAGAACTGGTCCTAGAACTGACCTTTGTTACTTCTAGCCAGCCTGATGATTCGCCATTTATAACTATACGCTGCTTGCCATTCTTTAACCAATTAGTAATCCATGAACATAATTTCTTAGAGGTCATGGACTTTTAGTTTTCTAGAATTATTAGGTGATGAACCTTATCCAATGCTTTTTGGAAATCCAGGCAAATGACATCTGACGGTATATTTGCGTCCCAGTTACCGTATATGGTTGTAAAAAAATTCATCCAGATTTGTAATGCACGATCTGTTATTACGATACCCGTGCTGATTGTATAAGATTATGTTTATCAAGGAACACGGTAATTTTATCTCTAACATTTGTTTCCAAAATTTTGCGTAGTACTAACGCTAGAATTATTGGGCGGTAATTTGCTGTTCGTTTTTTTATCGCTTTTGAAAATATAGGTGATATAATTATTAGCAAGCCTGCATTGATCAGCTACTCTACATCACTTAATTTGTTGAATATTTTAGCTGTAGGAATGGCTAACTAACATTCGCGAAGGATGCAAGTAGATATCTGGTATGGGCCAGTTGAATTATTTCGGACGATTTTCTGAGGATAATTTAATACATCAAGTCATGTCACTTCGTTGATGGATAACTTATCACCTTCTGGTCCAAGAAAACAGATGGAGGGTTGGGGATGTTGAAGCCATTTTCTTTTGTAAAAACTATAAAAGTAGTCGATCAGTTTTGTTGCTATTGTTTGCTTATCATGGACGGGATGGCCTTCCGACATTAATGGATGGTCTGTGCTATGTTTTACGTTTTTATTACTCCTCATATAATATAAAAAATCATTGTCTGACTTTGCTAGACGAGAACTATTCGCCTTATAGTCTCGTTTGGTTTTCCGAATGAATTTCATACATTGCTTATGTATTTTAAAATATTCGGTAGCGTCATTGTGATTTCCTGCTAGTTTATGTTTTATATATGCTCTTCTCTTGTGACCAATGACTTCTGCAAAATTCTTCAACATTAAGGCTGGGTAATTGGGGTGATTATTTTTTTCAGGCAATTCTCAGTAGCCTGTATTCTCTTAGGCTGATAGACATTAATCGATTAGCGAATATTTCTAACAATTCGTCGACGTTACCCACCAGCAGTAACTTAATGCAGCTGGTGTTGGAAATGTCGGTCCTAATACTATCGAAATTAGCTATTCTAACGTGAGAAACTAAGAGGCTGTTTGTGCTGGTCTCAGAGTTTCTGTTAAATTCAAATCTGATGATACGATTGCTATTGTTAAAGTTTTAACTAGCATCACACAGGTAAATTAGATCATATTGTATTGCTAGGGCAAGTTCGAGTATATTATTAGCAAGTGTCCGTTTACTCACCGCCTGACTTTAAATGCATCGTCTATTAGGTCTAACAAACTGTTCTCTTCTTTTTCTATATACAGATTTCTCCGCTCGATATTTGGATTATTTTAGTTCACCAAAACAACGCAGCTCTTGCTCTCTCCATCTAATTTACTTCGTCGTACAATATTTTGTCACTTTCCTTGTCTAACTTGGGTGGTCTGTATATTACACCAAAAAGAATGGGTTTATTAGTCACTGTGAAAATTTTAACATACTATTAATATATGGAGCCTCTGTGGTACAGTGGTAAAGTGTGCGTGTTCGTACACTGAAGGACGAGGGTTCGCGCCCCGCCAGGGTAATAAATCTTGGGAGCGTTCTTCAGGCCACTTACTGCATTGGCGGACACAAGGGGTGCTGTGGTTGAACCAGTGTCGCGTACTATAAAGTGTGCTTGCACCCAGTCGGCTTGCGCGGGCCGATTACACTTGGTTCACGGACTACACACATCCAAAGCCACTCCAACACTACAATTACACTTACAAGCACTTCTCACCCTACATACAATCTCTACTAGACAACCTAAGCCACTTGGTAGAGATACATTGGCTGTATCGTTCCCACTTCGGTTGGGATAGGCCGGTCCTGCAGTGGATACTCAAACGGCTGATGAGATGAGATGAGATATATATACACAGGATGAGAGAGAGACACACACACACACATACACACATCTATATATATATATATATATATATATATATATATCAAAGAATATGATAATAAAGAGATTGTAAATTACATACAGCACAATGTTAAACTGTACTATTCAATATAATCGCTAAGGACTCAGTGTTATGTTGTCTCCTATGCCAGTTAGAACACGACCTTAGGTATGCCGTCTGGGTGTAAGGTAATATATGGAGGACTAATTTCTAGGTGACAGCCTTGTTAGCACCTTTCCCTCAATGATTCATTTTGCATTTTATACTGTAACACATACTTGAATTTTGCTTACATTTATCGACGTTGTTTGTGCTCATTGCATAGAAGAAGAGACTGGGGAATAATGTGTTGAAATATAATGGTAAGGAGAAGATGCTGAGAAATCTTCAAAGTCTTTTAACATGAGACTGTAATACAGACTGTGACGGTGAGGTGGTTCCCCTAGTTTATGACGACCATATTTTAAAGCACCTGAGAAAATAGCAAGTGGTAAGACTTTCCACTTGCAATATGCAGTAAGTAATGAGGTGGATTGTTTAGGCGCTTCAGATGGATTAGTGGATTTAAGTACTGCAACTGGATCTCAAGTCGGGTTGAGGTTTACTGCTCACATAATGCTGCTCAAGAGACTAACCAACAAGTTACCCTTGCCTTATACAGTATGTCCGGCTGAGTAGTTTAGCCCCGAACCCCTGTGTTCCTGATACGGCAAAACAGAACTGGATGATAGATAAGCTGAAATAATGGTAAAAAAAATAAGAGGAGGTGTCTTCCGCTTCACAACTTCAGGCTAAACCCCTTCAGTACTAGAACACTCAAGGTGTTTATTGTCGGATACTATGGAGGTCATGACTCTAATAGTCCTTTGTATGACAATGTTCACACGTCTAATAAGCGAAAGGGCAAGTAAAAAGTTACAAACCATCGTTTTCCTATTATCTGGTTGTTATAACATCAGAAATATTGTAAATAACAACAGTATAGGCCATACTATTATTAAATGACCATATACCAATGAATGCAGTAGCTTTTTTTTTTTTTTTTTTTCGTGAATGGGCGTATGATGTGATCTCGTTAATTCATCAACAATCAACCCTATCTTCTACCTACAGACCAGTGGTATTATGCGGGTCCACTTACGTCTGACAGCCAGTCTCCGGACCTGGGGTGGATGTCTTCTGTACGGCAGGCCCTGGGTCCTGTATTTCTAATGATACTTTCGTATGACACTTTCATGACTTAATAATGCATTGAATCGTTACAGTGATAGTTTTTCACACTGTGTTTGACCCTCAGTACAAAAAACGTTACTCGTACGTCCTGTACGTCACAACCCTGAATCTGTCAGGGTGACCCGATTGCACTTTGATAGGGCAAACTGGGATGGATTTAGAAATTATCTTGCTGACATTCCATGGCAGTCTTTCTTCTCTAGTGATCCCAGTTCCATGCAGTCCCACATTTGCGAATTAACACTAGCTGGTATGAATTTATTCATACCAAGTCAACAGTTCACTAAAAGATCGAACTCTCCAAAATGGTTTGATGGCAACTGTGCCAGAGCAACAGCCCAAAAGTCATTAGCATATAACTCCTACAAAAATCAAAAACATCTGAATCACTCTCTCAATTTAGAATTGCTAGAAATCATGCAAAAGCAATATTAAATCTAGCTAAATCAAACTTTCTTCAAAAGCAAGCATCAGAACTACTTGACAACCCTTATGACAATAGAATATTCTGGTCAACTCTTAATTCTTTCAATAATAACTTTAACAAGACATCTTCCATTCCCCCACTAAAATCTTCAGATGGCAACATTACAAATGAACCACGTGGGAAAGCTGATATTTTTGCCAGTACATTTGCCAGAAACTCTACCATAGACGATACCAGCCAGAATGTCCAAGTACTAGAATTTGACTCTCCAGAAATTGCCCCACTTAAAATACAGACAAGATACGTATAATCCATCCTAGACAATTTACCTACCAACAAAGCTCCAGGCCCAGACGAAATTCCGCCGATTGTTTTGAAAAAGAGTTCCCCTGAACTTGCCTCTGTTCTAGCTAAATTATTCAGACAATGCATACGTACTCCTTTATTCCCAAATCCATGGAAAGAAGCCAATATCCACCCAATTCCGAGGAAAGGAAGTTCCTCTGACCCCTTTGATTAAAGACCAACAGCTGTCACATCTTCTCTTAGTAAGATATTTGAAACTTTAATTAATAAGCACACTGTTAAACATCTTGAATCCAACAACTTAATTGGTGATAGATAATATGATTTTCGCCACGAATGATCCACCATTGACATACTCAATCTCTTAAATCATACCATCCATCAGTCAATTGATCTACATGGAGAAACTCATGCAGTAGCTCTTGATATTTCTGTACCCCCTCCACAATATGTCTACCCCCGATGTATATATGTCCCCCCCCAATGCATACATGCCCCCACTAAATTTCCTAGGTCAGCATGCTCTCCCACGCCTGAAAACGGCGTTATTGCATCAGTTCTTAGCAAACAGCCGACACGGGCAGACTGTTTTACTGTGAGCTTGTAATAAACTCCTTATCTAGCTGTTTGTACACGGAGTTTCTATCACCAAAGGATTGCAAGTTACATTTGGTAGCAGCGGTGTTTCGAACCATCACATTCTGACCGCCTCCTTGGATTTTTAGTGATACAACAAGATACACGACGACTCGCATCTGCCAGCCTCGCCCCTCCTCCGTGCCTCTATACCTTGGCTGTGCTTTTCGAGTGTACCATTTTTCTCACCAGTGCTCACCTCTCAAACAACCGCACCCATACGCCTTGTTCCTGACCGCACGTGTCACCGTCGCCGACCTACGCACCTGTTGCACCTGTTCCCAGCACCTGTTCCGGACTCATCATAGCTCCTGCCCCCACGGTGCCACTTATCACTGTCTGCCCGCTGTCTGCCCACCACCATTCTCTGCATTTGCAATTCACCAGCTCTACACCTGCCTTGCGCCGACATCTGCCCTCCCAACCCAACACCGGCCTCCGCCGTCGCCCGCATCTGGTCTGCATTATGGAGCCTCCTAAGACCGCCACTCCCTGCCGGTGATTCATCGCGGCGTCTCTTCTCCTCTCTGCCCAGCTGTCTCTCCACCGCCGCCCCGCCCCGCCCCGCCCCGTCGCCCCGCCCCGCCCCGCCCCGCCCCGCCCCTGCCCAGCTACGCCCAGCCACCCTGCACATCATCCATCTCAACACTCCCGTTTCTCCTGTGTAACTATAGTATATCTTTCCTTTCTATAGAGATTATCCTCGATTTTCTCTACAGATTGGTTATTGTAAATATTCCATCTCATTTCCATTACCCCGTTTTCATCTTCATCTACGTTATTTATTATCCATCTCATCCTTCGCATTTTATTTAAGCCATTCATCCCCACACCTTCATTCATATTTTCACACCTAGTGTATTCCGTTCTCTCATTATTATTTTTACATTTCCACCTACGTATCCATCTTCATCCTTTCATCTTCCATTGCCGCATTAAATGTCATACTTTCCACGTCAACCGCATACCACCAGCCCTCTCGACCCGGAAACATCACCTGCTCATATCCCGTCTGCCGACTCTAACACAATCACTCATTTACGAAGTGGCAAAGAGTACCACCGCCCTGTCCCTGAGACTCCCGTTTCACTTCCCGCAGAATCACTTACTACCCGTCCTACCCTCGTAAATCCAGATACCTCCTCCTCTACTCCTGCCTCTACACTCCCTTCTTCCTCCTCTACTCCTTCCCCTGTCGTTCCCTCTCCTGCCTCCCTTCATACCCCGTCTTGCTCGCCCTTAACTGCCACTACCTTCTCTCTCTCCCACACCTCTCCTGCCACCACTTCTGCACTTCCAGCCACAACCCTCCACAGTCTATCTATCTCGACGATGCCAATCGTCCCAAATTTACCGGCCAGGACCCAACTTGGTCTGTCTATGATTTCCTCAGAGAAGTCGAAACTGAAATAAATAATAGACAAATTACCGAGGAATCGCTCAAAGTAGCTTACCTCCTCGTTCGCTTGCATCACGGTAAATCAGACATCGGATCCGCGATCCGTGCAGGACATTTCGATAGCATTCGTACCTTTGCTGATTTTCATACGGAACTCATCAGCCTTTGTTGCCAGCATTCAAATACCGCGTCTCTCATGGGATTCATTAATCTCCTAAACCAACTAGATGAGGACTTGCGCGTCCCAGCGCAATATGCCAAGCTCCGCGAAGCTGCCACCGCCATGAAAGCAGCTAGTAGCGAGATGCTCCAATTACTGGTAGGCACGAAATGGTTAGAAGACAAGAATGGCGTTCCAATGCTTTCACTCACCAACTTCGCTGACTTAATTGGTTACCTGAGATTCCTTCATTGGCTTACTGCTAAACAGCGAGAGCTAGCCTTGGAAATCGGTTTCAATCCAGGAGATAAAATTATTCTGGTCACTAAAGCCATTCATGAAAGAACAGGTTCGAACTACACGCGTCAGGGCACCACCCAACCCTTGGCCTCCTCAGTCTGTCACATCTCCACTACCCCAGACCAATCTCGCTCCCGTCCCACCACACGCGGCAGACCTGCCACACATCGCTCTCCTACAGCAGGTCGTGATCAATCTAGCGCCCGACGGAACAGACAATCTTCGATTCTTTGCTGGTACTGTGGTCATCCTGGACATCGAGCATCCAGTTGCGACCGTACATACAGACGTCCTCACTCCCAAACCAGACAGCGTACGCCTTCCCACCCACGTCGTCCACACTGCAAATACCACAAATCAAGCACGACTCACACCACTGAGGAATGTCGTTACCTCAACCGCCCACAGTCGGGGGTGTCACGGGGCTTTTTAAAATATCACGGTAATTTTGAAATAAATGCTTAAATATTATTTAATTGATATTAATATTCAATAATATTGAAGAGCAGGGACAATGATTGTCTTACTAAATCAAACAACGATTACTTTACGCTGGCCTGCTTCGCACGATTCTCTCAGAACGAGAATTTATAAACTTTCTCAACAGTACACAGCAGAGACTAATTACTCACAAATGCTGAATTAGTACTGTTAGCCTCTGGAGAAAGTTACTTCACCCCTGACAATAAATAACTAATACTAACATCAGGTTCTTGCCGATGCTTAACTCCTAGAAAGCACAACGGATTTTAAGTTTAATACAAGACTGGTCTAAGTACCAGTTATGAATAGCAAAACGTTTATGCAAGCTAGGAGCTATATGGAAAATAAGCTTAATTTGGAGAAATGAAACAAGATTTTACTTTACATTAAGCTCAAGGAAAAAGAACTGTTAAGTTTATTGATTACAAAATAAATTTAACGTTACAATTCAAAATCAAATTAATGAGACCGCACTCACTCACTCACACAAAAGCTAAATACTTACGCCTAGGAAAAAAAACACCTTAACTAAACTCTTAAGACTACGAAAATACAAAAGGAAATACTATAGTCGATGAATGCTTTGTATCACCAAGGTGGGAGTACTGGAGACTGTGATCTTGTGGAGCTTGGGTGCTAGCTGACCTCTCCTCTCACACTTCTGGAGCACAGGACCTCTCTCCGTCAAAGCAACAACTAGACTGCCTAAGTCGTGGGAACAAAAAGGGAGCAGTAGGCTGCATTTATCTAACGGTCAAGTGAGCGAAACGCGCCCAAAACAAATCGCTCGGCGGAAGCGCTAATGTCTCACGCAAAGACGATAACGTATGACACTGAAAAATTGATTTGACAAAGCTTCCGTCCGAATGAGCGGTTAACTGAACGATAAACAGTGAGTTTTCCACTAATAGTTCGTGGCTTCTCACAAAAGGGAAATGTCGTGAATTGATTCGTGACAGGGGGAAGCGCTGTACCCGTATCGGACCAATATCACATAGAACCAGAAACCCAACTTCCCATCCGCCATGTAGGTCCCATAACATCCTCGGGTTTAGTCATTCTAGGAAGCAGTCATGACATACCAACGTCATTCTTCTTGGACACAGGATCTGTAGTAAATCTCATCTCCGAAAATTCCTTACAAATTATTCATCGCCATCACAGCCACGTCAGTTTCCTAGAACCACCAGACATTCGCCTATGTGGTGTTAACGGCTCAGAGTTTAAGGTTAAGGGAAGAGTCACCCTTGAAGTCAAACTCCACAGAGCTTTGCCCCCTATCCTCATTGAATTTCATGTAACTAATGACTTGCAGTATCCTGCAGATGCCCTTATTCGTTTCTCCACCATGGCACAACATTCCATTGCATTATTACCTGCTTGTGGTAGTATAGACATTTCTGGATTCCCGGTTTACACTATGGAATGTCCCCGTCCTGTTCTTATGATCAAATCAGTCCTTCAATTACCTCTGTCCCTATCACTACCAAAAAGTCCAACCCAGCCCAAACCACCACTATCATCATCTGAGAATACAGAGATCATTCCTTTACTGACTGCGAGCAAGGACATAAATTCCTCAATGTCCCCTGATACATCATCTCAGCCCTCGAACATGGCTCTTACATCCTCTCCCGACAACACTATCGCTGACTCAGACATGTCTCAGTTACCTACCTCACACAGTCTGCATTATCTTCTCCAACACGCAGAGACGAAACGTGCAGTAACGAATACGTGCACAATTTTGTTACCGCATGAGTTCACCAAAGTCTCTGTTTGTGTTGCCGGTGCGAAAGAAGGAGTGGATGCACTAACCCTACCTGAGACGTGTTGTGTGAATGGCTTGACTTATGAGTCAGCATGGTGTACAGTCTTAGAGGACAGTTTATGCTACCTGTACTTGCTCAATGTCACAAATGCTCCACTAAAACTTAAAAGTGGTGTAAAGATTGGAGACTTCCTAGTATACCCAGCTTACCCGGTGAACTGATGGGTAGAACAGACCTTGTCAAACATACGATTGAACTACTCCCAGGAACTCAGCCGATTTACATACCAGCGTATCGATTGCCTCACAGCCAGAGAAAGCGAACAGATCAAATGGTACAGAACATGTTAGACCAGGACATTATTGAACCCTCCGTCAGTCCATGGAATAGCCCACTTTTCTTAGTACCAAAGAAGGACGGCAACCTTAGACCAGTAGTTGACTATCGTAAGGTCAATTCTGTCACCGTTCCAGACCGTTTCCCGCTACCTGTCCTCACTGATTTGCTAGAATCCCTTGGTGACAATAACATAGTCTTTTCATCTTTAGACTTCCTCAGCAGGTACTGGCAGGTCGAAATGGAAGAGTCCTCTCGCCCAGTCACAGCCTTTAGCACCCCTTCCGGACATTTTCAGTTTAAGAGAATCCCTTTTGGTCTGAGAAATGCTCCTTCCGTGTTCATGCAACTTATCCATTCAGTCTTCAGCGGTATGATGGGACACTCTCTTTTTGCTTACCTAGATGATATCATTGTTGTGAGTAAATCCATCCCTGATCATTTTACCAAACTCCAGCAAGTCTTTGAACGCCTCCAGCTCGCAGGCCTGGAAATCAATCTCAGTAAATGTGACTTCCTGCGAAAGAAAATCAAATTCCTAGGCCATATCGTAGATGCACAAGGCATTCATACTAATGAAGATAAAACTAAGGCGATCATTAGCTTCCCAGAACCTACCACTACCGACGCTGTACAAAGTTTCCTGGGCCTCAGTGGCTATTATCATCGCTTTATCCGGGATTACGCGAAGATCGCCGCTCCTCTGACCCACTTACTCAAGCAGAATGTGCCCTTTGTTTGGACTAACGACCAGTCACAGGCTTTCCAAAAGCTAAAGACAGCTCTTGTAAATGCCCCTATTCTAGCGTTCCCTGATTGTACCACACCCTTCCTTCTCTGCACAGACGCCTCAGGCACTGGACTTGGTGCCGTTTTGATGCAACTCAATGAAGCATCAAGGAAGCGTGTAATAGCGTATGCTAGTCGCACCCTTACAACCGCTGAACCTAACTACAGTGTCACAGATCTCGAAGCGCTAGCGGTAATCTGGTCCTTGAAACACTGGTTATCCAGTGCATATCCAAACAGACCACCTTCCACTATGTGATTTGTTCAAGAATCGCAACCTAACAGGTAGACTAGCTAGATGGTCTATCATCATCCAGGACTTTAATCCCACTTTTCAATATGTACCAGGCAAGTTGAATGTAGTAGCAGACGCACTCTCACGTCACGTAGCAGCAGCTATAATATCACTGCAGCCTGAAGTAACTGAAAACACTACACTAACGTCAGACGTTGTTCCAAACTTTCAACGCCAAGACCCCATGTGGTCCAAAGTCATTTATTTCCTAGAATCTGGCGATGCCTCGACCTTACCTACTCTGCCAGTATCACTAGATGAGTTCATGCTAGATGATGATCTCTTGTACAGGAAAACACTGCTAACAGGCAAAGATATGCCCAATCGCGAAGTACGCCAACTTGTTGTCCCCACTGCCCTGATACCAAAGGTTCTTCATATTGTTCATAATACTCCTCAAGCTTCCCATCCAGGTAAAGACCGATGCTTGCGCCAAGCACGTCTCAAGTACTATTGGCCAACCATGCGCCGCGATATCAATGCCCACTGTGACTCTTGCCTCTCCTGCCACCGCCACAAAGAATCAACCGGCTTACCAGCACCTCTCTTACAATACCCAATCCCATCACGACCATGGGAAACTGTCTCAATCGATCTCTTTAAACTACCTCTCACAGAATCTGGCGCTGAGTACTTGTTCATAGCGGTCGACCACTTCTCCCGCTACTGTGTCCTCGTCCCCCTCTCCAACAAGACCGTGAAGAGCGTTGCCCGTGCCTTTGTAGATCACGTAATTTGCCCATTCAGTACCCCTCATACCATTCTTACTGACAACGGTACAGAATTCAACAATAGCCTTCTAGATGAGATCTGTCGCCACTTTCATATCAGTAAGTGCAATGTCATGCCTAACCATCCGGCTTCCAATGGCCTTGTAGAACGCCACAACCGAAAAATCTTAGAGTGCCTCAGACATCTAGGCTCCCATAGTTCGTCCTGGGATGACTGGATTCCCCAAGTGGCATCCTCCATCAATAGTTCCATCAATGCATCCATTGCTGAATCTCCCTTCTTCGTCCTCTTTGGCTTTGACAAGGACCTCCCATACTCTCTCTTATCCTCAAAGCCAGAACCCATCTACAACATGGATGATTATGTTAAACTAAAATTGGCCAACTTCCAGACAATCCACCAGTATGTCCAATCCACTTTGGCTTCTTCTCAGGAGGATATGCTGCAGCGCCAACATAAGTCCGCCTTTCTATCACTATCAATGTAGGCGATCTTGTCTTTGCTCATTCCCATACTCGTTCCTCCAAGTTGGATGACAAATTTACAGGGCCCCACCGAGTCCTCACTCGACAAGGCAACAAATTTCACCTCCAGGACCTGTCCACTAAGGACACCAGATGGGTCCACGTCGATGACTTAAAGCGAGCACCCCGTGGCCTCGTGTTGGAAGAGTCACTTACACAACCTCCTGCCCCCTCTTCCCCTCCTCCCATCCCTCAGTCTACCTTGTCTCCACCTATCCCTCAGTCTACCTTGTCTCCACCTATCCCTCAGTCTCATTCCTCTCCATCTCCACCTGCTCATTCATCAATCAATCAATATCGGTCCAAACTGCGCTCTGCCCATCAACCTCTTCACGACCTCCCCCATTAACTCTACCCTGATTTTCTAGGTACGATGTTAGCGCTCTCCCTGCTGGCAGTGCTGACCCTCCTGGGGTCTGGGTCAGGTCAGGACGATGGTGGAGTACGTCCCGGGGCCTTGGTCAGCTCAGGAGGCGAGGTCTCCTTGCGCTACGATCTTGCGCCCCTGGCCGACGTAGCCATTGCCCTACCTGCCTACGCACACCAGCTCCAAGGAATCAGGAACCATCTCACGGCCCTCATGGGGACACACAACCCGAATGAGTATCTCTATAACCTTTTCCTCCCACTCTCCTGGCAGTTGCAATGCATAAGTAACAGATTCACTGAGCTCATTGACACATTTTCTTCTTCTACCTCAAACTCAACATGGATAATCTCCAACTGGCCGTTGACTCTCTCCTGTCTCAGGTCTCTACCTTGGATCGTATCCTGGTTGATGCTATCAATGGACGTGTCACTGCCGACTTAGTACCTGTCTCAGCTCTCCGTTCTGTCCTGGAAAGGGCTCACTCCACCTTCGGTCTCTCCCCAGTCCTCCCTTACTCCTCCCTTGAATATTATTATCCTGTTCTCGAAGCCACTCTTCTCACTACATACGTCGTCGTCCATATTCCTCTCCGTTCTGCCATAACCTTTAACCTTTTCCACATCATTCCCTTCCCTTTCCGCCTCAACAACTCCTTGTTACAGGTCTCTGTTCCTTCAGAATATTTCCTCCTCTCCCATGATCCTCTTTCTGTTGCCTTCCTTTCTTCCACAGACCTCCAGCAATGTTCCTTCCTTACTCCGACCTCTCGTCTCTGTGCTGCCCACCTTTTCGCTATCTTCCCTAGCAGTGCCACACCCTGTGAGTCTGCTTTTGTTCGCAACCATTCCATCTACTCGGCCTGTTCTTTTGTCCCAGCTCCTGACCTCCCGGTCCACCTTGCTCACCTCAACCATGTCCAGTATTTCTTCTTTGCTGTTCCCATCTCTGTCACAATCATGTGTCCTGGTTCTTCCGTTCGCTTCGTCCCCGCTAGTGGTCTCTACAAAGCACCTGACTATTGTACTGTCAAATCAGAGTCCGTCATCACTTACACCACTCGCTATCACCAAGCTGTTCGTAAACACTCCTATGACATCTTTCAACCAATCGACATGCCTTCAACCCTACCATCTGCCAACATTACCATCACCTCCCCTCACTTGCGCATGCTCACCTTCCTCAATGACAGTGATTTCCTTATGGATCAATTTTCTCTGGCCTTCAGCCGTTCATGGGTTCATCCAACAGTTGTGTTTCCCCCTGTGGTTATCGCTTTCATAGGTTTTCTACTCATCATCTGTGCAGTGCATTGTTGTGTCAGAAAAATGGACCGTCGACTCCAGGAAATCAGAGTCGCTACAGGCATAGTACGCCCTACACACGACGTAGAAACTCCCCGTACTTAGTGCCCTCGCATTCCGTGACTACCATTGCCATCTAACAATTACCCAAACTGTGAACAGCACTCTGCCTCCTAGAAAATGACGGTATTTCTTTCATGCATTACTCAGTGACAGTGTATCCTACAGAAAATCCACAAAAAAAAAAAAAATGAAGGAAAAACAACACTAGAACTCTCATATCTACTCCTTGTTTATCATGTATCAAACTATTATTGTGTAATTCCCACTATGTTTATATATCCCTTCGACCCTTACTGGATTTGTACCTATTATTCCTTGTATATCTTATATGTATATATCCTTCTAATTCCCTCCCCTCAACATGGCCATGTCTCCCCTACTGCCCCTGTATCATACTTATCCCTTGTACGAACCTCCCCGGTCCTGCCTTACTACTATAATCACCCACCATTTAACTCCTGGTGTCAGGAGACACCATCTCAGCTACCCGGGGGAGTAGTGTACCCCCTCCACAATATGTCTACCCCCGATGTATATATGTCCCCCCCCAATGCATACATGCCCCCACTAAATTTGCTAGGTCAGCATGCTCTCCCACGCCTGAAGACGGCGTTATTGCATCAGTTCTTAGCAGACAGCCGACACGGGCAGACTGTTTTACTGTGAGCTTGTAATAAACTCCTTATCTAGCTGTTTGTACACGGAGTTTCTATCACCAAAGTATTGCAAGTTACATTTCTAAAGCTTTCGACAGAGTATGGCACCGTTCCCTGCTGTCCAAACTCCCTTGCTTTGGACTAACATCTTTTGATCCTTTGATTTCTTCATATCTTAGTGACAGGAAACTATGAGTAAAAGTAGATGATGTATATTCCAATTTCCACTCATTAAATGCTGGCGTGCCCCAGGGGTCAGTTCTGGCGCCAACCCTCTTCCTGGTTCATATTAACGATCTCTTATCTGTCACCCACAATCCCATCCACTCATACGCGGATGACTCAACACTACATAGTTCATTCACACTCAGACACCCATTTACAAAGTCTAATATCTCTACCTCTCAACTCAGTACAGCCATCTCTATAAATCAAGACCTATCTACGATCAGTGAATGGGGTAAAACTAAATATATACAATTTACTAATAGACAGATACTGCCAGATTCGTACTTTACCTTCAGTGCTACTAATATTCCCATCTCCAAAAGTATTGAAATTCTCAGCATCTCTCTTAACAACGCCCTCAGCTGGACCTCTCATGTTACATCACTTGGTAAAACCGCCTCAAAGAAACTTGGATTATTGTACAGAGCCCGTAACTTCTTCGCTGATGAGCAGTTAGCTATAATTTATAAGTCATGTGCGCTCTCAGCTTGAACATTGCTCACCCTTGTGGAATGGATGTGGAGAGGTTGCATTTAAACAACTAGACAAGATTCAGAACAAAGCTGTTAGATTTATTAACAACCCTGCCATTACAAATAAACTACCTCCCCTGCAAGTAAGAAGGAAATGTTGCCTCCCTTGCAATATTTTACAGATTTTTTTTGGCAAATGCTCAGACGAAGTTGCGTCCATGGTGCCACCTCTCCATGACTTCCCTCGTGCTACACGGGCATCTGGTAGCCTCATGACTGGAATGTCACTCAGCCATATTGCAGAACTTCTGCCTATCAGAATTCTTTCATTCCCCAAACTGAATCTCTCTGGAACTCGCTTCCCCAGAGTTGCTTCCCTCCAAATTTCAACCCACAGCTGTTCAAATCTAACTGTTACAGATATTTTATGAACAAAGGACACCAGTAATCAGGAGTATGTAGTATTATTTTATTCATTTGTTTTTACTTCCTCCTTTCTGTTATTAAAAACGAAAATATATATATAACTTTGTCCTTCAGCTTTATTAAGCACTGATAACCTGAATGGTTGTCAAACTTCTTTGCAATAGCATTCTAACCTCTTTAGTATTAGCCAATAAGAATAATATTATCATGCTTATGTCCGAACTGTGTCGCGATATTGCTTATACTACCTTTTGTTAAGCATTAAGTTCCGCCTGTTTCCACTTGAAGGACTTGGGTTGGTTTTGTGTACTGCACGTGACTTTATGTACTCTACCGTTATAAAGCATTAATATGCTAACTTAAACCGAATATAATTGACATTAACGTCAGCCACTGTAATCAATAACATTAGGCCAATATATTTTAAAATATTTACATTGTACTTTGTGCATATTGTCACAAACTTTGAAAAATGCTTTCCGTTGATACTTACTGTTCCCAAAACAGTAAGTATCTCAAATATTTGTTTCAGTCTTTCACCTGGTGAAGATAACGCTTCTGAATGAATATTGCCCCCCCTCCTCTCTCTCTCTCTCTCTTACACACACACACACACACACACACACACACACAAGTAACATGACACCTTATTATTACCTTATGCTGACACTGGAAGATATTACTCAGCTTTAGACAAACCTCTCTTTACGGGGGGAGCTGATGGTGCAGTGGTTAGCACATCCAGCTCACAAATGAAAGAGCCACAGTCAGATTCCCCGGCAGGTCAGGCTGGTGGACTCAGTTAGTTTCCTCCTTTGCTTCTCTTCACCCAACAGTACAATGCCACCTAATACCAGTACACCAGTCCTGTATGAGACAGCCCTAGCTATTCAATATGGACGGTGGGTGTTAGCGCCAAAGTGGTGACATGTAAAGGTGTATGGTATGTAGGAGGACTACTCGGCCTTGACAGCAGGCTGTGAAACCTATGCGCAGAATCGGGCACATATATATATATATATATATATATATATATATATATATATATATATATATATATATATATATATATATATATATATATATATATATATATATGATAACCGATTATAGTGGGTCGTGTTCAAGGTGATGGTTAGGGAATAAAATAATTATCTATCTCGATGGCGCACGTGCAGTCGATAAGCACTAATCCAATACCTTCTTCCCCCTTACGAAGAAAATAAAACACTTATGGACTCTTCACTATCAGATATTTCCTCATAAGCTGATAAAATCATATGGTTACAGGAAGAATGTAATATACAGTGCGGAACGCACCTTGTTACCAGTTCAGCACTAATGCCCACCGTTAATACTGGATACACGTTAGGGCTGTCTCACTTGAGACTGCTGTTTTTGTACTACCGCAGATTATTATTATTTTTTTAATGCAAGGAAGATGTTCTCATGACATGTGGATGAGTCTTGTGAAAGATTAGCATAGTCAGTATTAACGAAATTCCTGTCATAAAACTCTTTCCTAACCTCACCCTGGAATCGAACTCGCACGCAGTGGAACCGCCTGGTTTTATCGACGCTACCACATGAAGGCGTCACTCAACACCGGAATTTCTTACAAAAGAATACGTATCTGTACAAGATCATGGAACAAATAGCCTTCCATTGCCAAAGCCTGATTAATTTAAGGAGTTTGATCAAGGGTCTGATGAAAATTACCATTCAGTTCACGACAATATCCTCGCCTCTTCATTATGAAGGATTTGGAGTGTCTGTTTACGACTTTTGTCTAGTTGTTTCATTGAAATCGAAATCATTTCTGATTTACGAGTCCCTGAAAAATAGAACGAAAGCTGATAACACTGGGTAATTCTACAAGAATTAATGATTTTTTTTTTTTTCCAATTGGAACACAATATATAATATTTGTGCTTCATGGGACGTCTTATGCGTGCTCTGAGTTTGTATTCGGAAGCATTTTCTTGCTTAGAAGGTTTGGAGATTGATACTGTTATAAAAATCAAAGTTTTCAAATTTCGCTGAAATATTATGAAAAATCATTTTTATACATATGTAACATAATATACTCAAAAAATATTATGAAAAAATATACATACTGTACATAATCAAGCTTATCGACATGGCACTTTTACTGAAGGGGTCCATTTATTTGTATTTTTATTTTTTTTTACTTTATCGGTCTTTCTTTCAGACGATTTTAATGATCGTAGGAGAGACTGTTGAAATGATAGGGTTGGACATATTTTCATTAGCCACTCGAAATGACTGAAAGTTTTCACAGGATAGCGAAAACATGCTAAAATAAGACTTCAGCCCAGACAATATTCTCTCACTGATAAGGAAAGAGAAGACAGGAGAATTTTGTAATCTTTATTTCCCACCCTCATCAGGTTCCTTCGATTACAGTTCCCACAGAATTAACCCAAATGTCTTAACTGAAATGACGCTATGAATATTAGAATGAGGAATAATACCTACACACTAACTAACTTCGATCACAAGAGGTCAAGTGAAGGAAAAATGATAAAGCAGGTATCCAAGGGTACCGAAGGAAGTTTAGAAAATGACCGGTCAGGTAAAACCACACCATATATTAGTCCAGATCATTACATGAAAATGGACTGAAGAGAGAAAAAGAAAGGTAGAGAACGTATTCTATATTAGTCGTTGTTTTACTTTTCAGTAATATGATCCAGGGAACGGGACAACATATTCTCCTTGCCAAGTCTTGAATAAAAGAATGGAAAGGAAAAGAAAAAAAGAAAGACCTTGCCTGGGAAGCACCGCTCTCATTTGTCGTCTTTACCCTTACACATTTTTTCAGGCCCTCCAGATTTCAGTCCGTGTTCTTCTCCGTTTTATTTCAACACAATTAGGTAACTGTTACTAACTTTCGATCATGTTCATGCACCAAAAATGACTATTATCATTACATTTTAGTGTAACATATATCAGTAGTCTATCTTCTTTTATTGGAGGCCTGATTATCTTTTACGTGCTTCCTTAATTTTTTGCACCTTTCTGTATCCTTCGCTCCTCTTGTCTCCCTGAAAAGTATTTCTTTTGCACTGGATTTTTTAATGTCTACAGTGCCGGTATGCTCTTTTACTGGAGTGATGAGGCGCTGACAAGGAGCCTACATGTGGTGGCGCTACCCTGGATGGCAGCTCCTGCGTCCCCCCAGAAGCCAAACCTCCTCACATTTCCCTGCATCTCACTAAGCGGAAGGACCCTGGTCTTACCCTGGTGAGGTGCTGTCTGCCTCAATTGGGTGGTGGATCCTGCATGGTGTATGTACTGTACTGCATTGTAACTGTAGGACGGCCTCACAGAAGCAGTTGCTTACATGTGTTCGACAGGTTTGCTCGGCCCGACAGACTGGGGTTACGCAACAACTTGAGGGATAGTCAATTCTGTGCTTTTCTCCTCTTTTTCGGTTCCTCTCACCTCGAGTGTGTCTCGTTTCCTATCCACTGCTCAGTCATTTTTTCCTTTTTGTGACCTTCCAGTATCGGTTTTCCTTCCGCCTGCGTTTTACAGTCACTGTTTAAATATTTTTACCCTCACTCTGCAATATGCACTTTTTCCTCTTTCTTCCACTACACTCTAAAACATTATTTGTCTGTTCTTGTAGCATGAATGACATTAAAAAAAAAAAAGCAGAGTAACCATGCATTTAATGTAACAGTGAATTTCCTTAGCAGTAATACAATATCGGACAGTAAACGTATGCTTTCCAGATTGGTTGGCAAATTTGCACATGTCTTACATTTTCATTACCAAGAGAGTTACTTCCTAAAAAATCGTCATAATATCACTAAGCAGCAGCGATGGAAATGTTCGTATTCTGGTCTTGGTTGCGACCCTTTAATTATATTGATCTGTCTATCTACCTACCTACCCACCTACCTATTTACCTATCTATCTATCTATCTGTCTGTCTATTTATCCTCCTAACAATGGTTCGAATCCTAGTGCGGACAGGCGTCACTGGGCCCAGGTCTCCATCCAGCCTGTATGGGTTGGTAGGTATAATGAGTGCCAAGGGTAACACGTAAGGGAGGTAACTGTGATAACCCGGATGATGCATTGACCTTGTATCCCAGGATATTGGGTATAAAATCGCCACAGGTTCAAAGGCCTAAATTACGGAAATGGGTAGCGTGGCTACGTGTCTCATCACGTCTGCACACACCTTTACCTTTTACCTATGCGACTGAAGACGTTTACAAGAAAGGAAGCTAATGGCCACGTAGCTTTTGCAGTGGGTGGACGGATGTTTGATACATATATGTTACATGTTTTGCTTGACGTTTGTCTGTCTGACTTGTGTCTGAACAGAACATCTCAAACAGTTTGCATTCGATAATAACCAAACTTGGATGAAAGGGTGAGGGTCAGCTAAATGGTCGAAATGTTGTTTTGGTGAATAGTAAGTCAAAGGTCGATGTTCACAGTAAGTAGTTTTGATCCGCTTAAAGCAAGAGAGAAGGGGTGTGATTTTAAGAACAAGAACAATACCAAAGCTACCCATGCGTGTGTGTGTGTGTGTGTGTGAACAAAATAATTAAAAGAGTTTCAGTCTGATTTGGATCAAACTTGGTAGAAGAGGTGAAGGTCACCAGAGGGGATGACCTATGGTTTTTCAGAATAACTGGTCATAGACCAGGATCACATGGCAGTACAGTCTTAAAGTTTCTGTCCAACTTAGACCAAACATTGTGGAAGGATTCAGGATAATGCAAAGATTAAGGATCTGATTTTGAGAACAAGCCATCAAACGTCATGGTCACGAGACAAGGTCAAAAGCTACACCCCAAACAGTTATTATTCAATTTGAACTAAACTTGATGGAAGGACTGAGTCAGCCATTCATGAACAGACTCGATTTTGAGGATAAAATTTCAAAGGTCAAGGTGTAGAGTAAGGTCAGCTCAAAAAGTCTCAATTGATCTGGTCTAAATCTGGTGAAGGAGAGACGAAAATGAAGAAGTCCTAGTCTGAGAACAGTGGGTTGAATGCCAGTGTCAAATGACCTGCCCTTAGAATATCTACAATGCGACTGTAGCATTCTTAGAGTGCTCTTTCTTGTCAGAGTAATGGTTTTCTCTGGAACCTGTAGTCCTATTGATTGCACACAGAAAAGACAAATGGTGGCAGAAGAGAGAGAGAGAGAGAGAGAGAGAGAGAGAGAGAGAGAGAGAGAGAGACGAAATAAGGAGCGATGGTAGACAGGAGTGAGTGTGGGAGAGAAAAATGAGGAGGAATATTACAAACCAATTAGGTACTGCAGTGCTACAGTTCATTCATTTTAACCTGACCCAAATTTTCATCTTTTTACTGCTTATTTCACGTAGCTCAGTGGCAGAAAATGACAATACTGTGGCTCTCCATCCTTTCTGCAGCACTACTTTTTCAGCGTTCTATTCCAGCGTTAATCTATTGTTATAACTCAGCATTCAAGATGGAGGGATGGCAATACTGGGCCAGGGTAAAATGAGCAGAGTATTGTGAACTTTTCTGTAAGGCGAATAGATCGTCTGGCCCTATGGGAGGCAAACATAGAATCAGAATTACATAACTGCTACACAATGTACTTAACTCCTTCAGTTTCCGGGGTCAGTAATTTGAATATAATCCAGAAGCATGCAATAATGTAATTTGCAAGACACCGTGCCGCAGTTGTCAATGGGGACTGTTGTTAACTATATATGCGTGACCCTTTGTAAGATAAGTAAGATGACTTGCTGTTAACAGGAACTAAGTAAAAAATGCGTCATCTTACTGACCAGGAGTGCATATCACGAACATACATACGATCGATTCTCCTTAAATATTCTTTTACAGGAAGGAAGATTTTGCACTGCTTTTCCTGATAATTCCGTGGTAAACAATCATAACCTGCTGTAATGTTTGTGTCGTAACTTGGGATTTTTTTTATGAAGCTAGAACAGAACGAAAAGGAAGCTTCGACACCCCCCCCCCCCAATTCCCGTCCTTCTTGCAAATCAAAACCTGAGTTACGACAGGGAATTGATGGTAAGTGCGTCTATGTATCCCAATTCAGACTAATAAAGGCAGTTTCTTACCCTTTCAGCAGGAGAGGTCCACTCAAAGATAAATACAGTCGTCAACCAATAGCCATCATACACTATAAAAGGAGTCTATTTATACCAAAGCGATATATTTTGGTATCCTTTCACTACATGAGGTGTATTCATAACAGACAATGGTCATCTGGAGAGATGAGCAATAATAATTTCCCTTTTTGCATAGTTGAGTCTATTCCTAACGCCGTTGGTTGCCAGATGGCACATTTGTGGTTAATAAAACTTTCAGGTGTGCGACAAGAACACAATATTAAGGATAACATGGCAGTGAAAAAGCCAAACTCCTAAGACAGCCTCCCCGCCTTCACTGCCCCAGTTATCCGAACCAAACCTCAAGTCAGCTAGTCTTAATCACTCTGCCATCATCCCCTCACCATAATTTAACAAGAGACCAAGAAATATAGGTTCATGTAAAATGCAATACTCGGTACATTAACCTAAATCTATATATTACTGTATATTCGACCAATAAAATACCATATGAATGATATTTTTTTCAAGAAATTTTATGGAGGCCGTTTCTCTGCTTCTTGCCAGATATCATTTTCTCCTTATGTGGCACTTACTCGTGTGTGTGTGTGTGTGTGTGTGTGTGTGTGTGTGTGTGTGTGTGTGTGTGTGTGTGTGTGTGTGTGTGTGTGTGTGTGGACACTTCACCGTAATCCACTCTGCCGTCTTTTAGCTCCAGTGCAATTTTTCTCGTCCCTGCCACAGCCAGGTCTCAAGTCTTCCTTATCCTTTACGTCAGTTTCTTCGTTTTCTTTTTCCACAACTTCCCCTGCAATCTGTCTTGTTCATTACCACAGTCACTTACCCTGCCTCTCGCCTTGGCTCTCAGAGTGGCATATGTTTTTCTTCACCATTTGGCTCTTTCAAGTTGAATATCAGCTTTCATGTAGTCTTCATTCTTCTATTGGCGAGGGTGCGTTGGGTATGGTTAAGTGAAATTAAGATTGGTTAGGTAACGATAGGTTGGCTAGGCTTGGTTAGTAAAGTTAGACTGGCTATATTTATCTCAATAGTTCTACGCCACTATTTTCGGAAGCTCCTACATTAATTGATATTTAAACTTACCCGTATATCTTATTCTTTTTTGTTTCTTTTGTTTAAGAGGCATTATCAGTAGTTTGGGGTAGACGTCGCTAAGAGGCTTAAAGATAACACGTAAAACTATTTATCAGTGTGAAACTATGAGGAAGCTGAGAGTCTATGGTATGCTAAATAAATTAAACTGATACATGTACAAACACAGCAAAACATAATATAGTATCCTGATCAGTACGGAAGGAATTTCCTGAGGTAGCTGTTGTTAATGCAGCAGTTATTAATTAAGATAATACTGATGTGAAACGCTTACGACACACAAACTTCCGATACCCCCTGCTACATGAGCCCATGATATAGTCGCTGACTATGTAAATGTCGAGAAATATGTGTTCACGTGACAGATAATGGTACAAACAGGAGCATTTGTCTTGATGGTGACGTTTATGGGCGTTGAGGATCATATACTGATTGAATATGGCTTCTCGGATGTGGAGACTGCCATTAGAAGTCCATTAGCATTAATATTGGGTGAAAGTGTATCACCGTAAATACTTCATCCGTAATGGGTTTGTGGTATTTGGGATGTGCCCACTGCTTCATGATTCATTTATGCGAATGGCCTGAGATGTTTGAAGTCATGTTCCGAATCTGTTATACGGTACAAGTCTAGGTTTTTTCCTTGGTCAGTTTGAACCATTTATTCACGACGTTCACACCTACATGTTGACCCTTTGAAGTCAAAACCTCTAAATTTATTTTCTTTGTTAAAGGATTGTTGCCGAGGAAGCGAATCATTAACAAATGACCATTATAAATATTAAACACAGCCGGGTTTATCCCAAAATGGGCCCTCAATTAATACATAAATAGCAGTAATTATAGTTCCATAGTGCCCCGTCTTCTCTTTCACTGTCGACTCTACACAAAGGGCAGTAAGCTTGTTCCCGAGGTTTTGATATTCATCTACGACACACCAACAGAGGGCTCATTTCTAGCAGGCATTACACGTCACCTGCCATGTGATATTAGTCAAAACCTCCAGTGTGGTAAGCAAGGGATACCGTGTAAAACTAGTTTCATGGTATGATAGGTATGTCTTGACGACGAGTCGATGGGGCCATACGAAAGACCAGTAATATGTTTATACCCAGTTGAAGACCACATACCGTTCCCTACAGTAACTGGGATGGAAGGCGCCACCCTATGCACTCAAACACTAGCTTCTGTTCCCGTACCTGCATAATAATAGACCGTTGTGTGGGTGTGTGTACAAAGGTTTATCCACCTACTCCTCCTTGACGCGTGGACCGATTTTTACTAAACTTTCCAGGATCATTCCCTAGAGCCTCGAATTTTGCACAACTTGATTTCATTGTCTCGATAACTATTTAATTTGCGAAATTATTATAGCTACCCCTCAGAAGTTTGCTTCCTGTAACGCATCCAACGGAGCTACGAGTAAGTCCATATTCTTCGAGCTACTCATATATCACTGTTTTCATACACATTTAATTTATTTCACATCACAAAAACAAACAAACGGTGACAGACCCAAAGAACATAGACCGCTATGGGTGGCCCTAAGCCAGTGCCATTAAAGCTAATTAACACAGGAAAACCTACGACTGTTATAAGAAAATGCAAGTGATGCAGTTGTTGCTCTTTCTTTTTCATCATATCTGGAGTGTAGCAGCATCTCTCTTCCCATTGCTGAATATATTTTACAACTCAGGAAAAGATAACCTAAAATCTCTCTCTCTCTCTCTCTCTCTCTCTCTCTCTCTCTCTCTCTCTCTCTCTCTCTCTCTCTCTCTCTCTCTCTCTCTCTCACGCCACAAATAGCTGGCAATCACCGAGTTCCATCATAACTTTTCACAAACTACAGCGAAATTGAAGGCATTTGGCATCACACACACACACACACACACACACACACACACACACACACACACACACACACACACACACACACACACACACGTAGTTTTTTTCTGCTCATCTGTATTATTCTTGCTGCTGGCATATGTGCTTTTGGTTACCTCTCCATTATTATTAAAACCTCATAATCGCTTTTTCATGTAAGCAATACTTCTTAACATGGAACTGTGAATCATGCACATGGTCAGGCACACCCACTGAGCGTTTCAATAACTAGTGCAATTAAATGAGCCACCTTAACATAAACCCTCTTAAACTGTGATAACTTTACATGCATATTGTGATTTAGATATACTGTATTCATGATTTGCGGTCTGCATCACTCGCCAAGCCGTGACCTGACACGCCGCTCACAGCACCTGCATGTGACATAAGAAGGTTCCCATAATAGCCAAGACGCCAGTGAGACAAAAGTTAAGAAAGTGTAATGGCAGGAGTTTATATAATATTTTTTAACTTCTTCCCCGCCAAGTTTATATCACTTTTGTACAACGAAAAGTGAACATGAGTAGTTTTGGCGACTACCCTGTTTGTGTGGTAATATAATGGCAATCTTCGTGTGGTGTAACTTCTTAGATGTCTTTATTTCCTTAATAATTATCTGTCTACCTATTAATTACCAGACGCCTCAATCCCATGAGGGGGGTCACAAACAAATCGCCTCCATGTTCTGTCCTTCGGCATTTCACTGCCCTCTCCCCAGCTTACTGTACACACCTCTCTCACATGTACCTCTCCACTCCATCCTTCCATCTCATTCTCGGCCTCCCCCTCTCTCACTCCCCCTCCATTTCACTCACATTCTCTTCGTTAGTCTCTCGCTCGCCATCCACTCCACATGGCCAAACCACCTCTCTGTATTTCTCCTAACGCTTTCTGTCACCTGTATTTTCGTGCTATTTTCAGCATATTTTATCTTTGGAATTCCCTTAGCTTCGCGTCTTTCTTTCTTTAACTTTTCCCTGGTGCTTCTGCGTCCCATTCTTCAGCCTTAGCCCTCGTCCAACAGCACATGCAAGTGGAATTTGCTTGACAAACTGCTCACTCCCCTCCCTCCTCTCTCTCACTCACTCTCTTGCTTCCTGAGCCCCGGTCTTTCTTCCATCTCGCCTCTCATATTTTTGCTGCTTTTACATTATTTTCTTTTTCCATGATCAGTTATGTGTTGCTTGGTATTTGTAATGCTTTTGTCATTTTAACCTTCATTTTCTTGCTTGATATTTCCTGAGCCGGATGAAGCAGTCTGATGCTGGGAAGAATGACATAAGACGTCATCGCTCTGAAGGGGTTGGAGTGCAAAGGTTTTAACTCCCGCACATCAAGAGTTCACTAAAGTTGAATTTAAAAATCGTCTGGCCTTAGCACGAGTAAAATGTATATAATTTTGGTCTGTTGTTCAAGTTTATCCTGTCGGTACATATCTATCTGTCAATCAATCTATGTATCTATCTATCTACCTATCAAGGTAGCTAGCCAGCTCGCTGTCTCCGTTTGTTTATTTACTATTTGTTTATTTTTGCATTTCAACATGCTTTAATATATTTTAGGAAAGACTTTTCAAACTCTAGTGGCTATGTGTGGATTTCATTTTTCTCTTAACTTAAAAAGTCTCTCCTGAAGTGCATAAAGTTCAATAAAAGACTATTGTGCAGTTGCTTTTAACCCTTTTTTTTTTTTTTAGTTAAAACTGTTTCTCTACTTTCTAAATATTTCCTCCCTCCCTCCCATCCTTTTCTCCACTCCCTTCCTCCCATTCTTTTTTTATCATGTTCGTTCACTTTCCTCTATATTTTACTTTCTTCAGTCTGGCATTGCTTTTCTCTAAGCCCCAGTCTCCCCGTTCTTTCCCTCATGTCTTACACAATGACCCTCACCCTGATGACCCTCGCCCCGATTTTCCTCTCCTGTCTTTTATTCCTTTCCTCTCCCTCTCCTTCTTCCTCGTGCTTCTTCTCTTCCTCTCCCTTCTTTCACACATTTCTGCTTTTTACTCTTTCTCACCACTCCTTTCCATCGCCTTCCCCCTCTTCACACACCTCTCCTCACTCTCATCTTTCCTTTCACCTTCGCCCTTCTTTCCATTGTTCCATTGACGCATTTCATATAAACAAGTGTCCAGCCGATCCTTTACTACTTGCCATCCTACTTCCCTGCCTCTCCCTTACACCCGCTCGTTGTCCATTTTACCTAATAGTCTTCTCCACTTCTCACTTTTTTTTTTTTACAGCCTTCTTTCTACCGATCTTATCTGCCCTTTACTTTCTTTCATTCAGTATTCTTATGGTTTACTTAGTGTTCTTATGGTTTACTTAGTGTTCTTATGGTTTACTTAGTGTTCTTATGGTTTACTTAGTGTTCTTATGGTTTACTTAGTATTCTTATGGTTTACTTAGACACTAACTTCTTTACTTTTACTTTGGTTTTCCTACAGTATTCCTTTAAATTTCATTTCCCATTCTCCTTTTTTGGAGTCTAATTCTTATGTTCCTATTCATATATAGAAGATGGTGAAGGTTTTTGCAAACCGTTATTTTCCTGCAGACATTTCCCACACTTGTGCTACTGTGTTTGGCTTCTCTGACTCCTGACGAATGCGCTTTTTCACATGAATGCACGTTAACGATAATTATCAAATACTCATAACTGGCCCATTTATGACCATCAGAAATATAGGGCTTGTGTACTTTTTCTTCTTGCATTACGGTATATTTTAAGGACAGTCAGTATCCTCCAGTCTTCCAGTACTATCACTATAATTGCTAAATTTGCTGTTTAACTCTTTAAGCCCACTTTCATTCATCTCTGCCATTTATTTGTTCATTCTTCATATCCAGTTCACGTAACAATTCACTCGCCTTCCTCTCTTTCTCTTGTGATTCCATTCCCCCGCCGTCTCATCTATCACACTACGCTTACACTAAACCTCCCTGCCGGGTAGGTGCTGCCCCTGTCACTCTCTGACACGCTAATTGTAACCATATTATCACTGACCCAGAAAACTTCGTGACGCCTCTTCCTTAACGATTAATATAGGATGAATCTCCTAAATATTGTCGCGTATTATATTTAACTCACTGTCACACAGTGCCCGTCAGCAGTGTGCGAGACGATACTAAGGTTTGGGGGTTAAATAAATAGCTGAGGGCGGTGTTGCACAACCTCGTAAGGTAACAATAATCGAACCCTGCGTCATCAACAGTGTGGGGGATTTATGGCTGTATCTTTTACTCCCATGGCATCACTGGTGTCACAGGTTACCAACGCCATCATCACACTCAGGTTCAGGCACGTCACAGCAAAAAGCACGAGTCCACTTCGGTTTATCCTAGTTGGGGAGAAACTTTCATTAATGTCTTTACTACTTGAGGCAAGTGGTGTGGCGGCGACCATCATCCACTTATTATGTAGTGCTGCCTACTTCTTCCTTAACCTTTTATCATATTATTTCTGAGTCTGTCCTCCTCTCATCCTACTTATTCCATTCTGACAGTTTTTATTACCCTTCTTTCCACCTAATGTGGCTCTACACTGAGTGACAAGTCTTATGATTTCCTGTAACCCAGGAAACCATTTACATCGCTGGGTGTTAACCATATGACCAGATCACGCGATGAAGTGGAGTCTATTATGGTGACCCTGCTAAGTGAGTTAAAGGGCGCAAATGCGACATCCACACAAGGACCAAATCATCACACTATTTCCCGCTTCTCGCTGTAGCAAGACGCTGTCTACACATTGGAATACTGGTTCATCGTAGTGCTCTGATTAATGAAATTGTTTACACAAGTCAGAGTAAATAATAAGGGGAAGCAATACTGTACACTGAAAACAAAATAATATGTAAATAATGTCAACATGCTGAAGGTACCAAGAAGTAACCTCTTTGTTGTACGAAAGGCCTTTTTAATAGCTTCATGGTTGTTACACTTTCTACACTCTTGTCTTGCTCCACATTATCAAGTGGTGTTATATTTCAGGTACACAGCCTCCCACTCATACACTCACACGAAGACTAAATGGAAAATTTACAAGTTAATCTTGACGTCTGGGTTGATCTTTGTTATATTTAACTGGTTACTGATTTGATCAGCTTGCTTCTCAGATTATGGAGTAAAGTCAGCCTTGCTACAGGAGGCATTATATCTTAAAAACGTTGTCTCTTTTGAAGAGAGGTGGAGGTTGCTAAATCCCCTCCTCAGATCTTAATCTCATGGTGATTATCTATCTTAACCTTTTGTGGTCACTAATTAATCATGTCTTTTTTAATAATTTTCTCAATTTCTCTTTTAAGAGGAGTCGTTGGCACATTGGTTAGGCCATTTAAGTCACAAAAGGAAGGCTTCAAGTTCGAGTTCGGTCCAACTCTTGGCATTAGCCAAACACTGATTTTCTGCCTTAATGACTCTCGTCCATTCGTAAGACATAAAGCTAATGTCGTATGACTATACAAAATGTGCATACCTCAAGTTGCACCTAATGATAAACGATGGGCTTAAACAAAATGTTGAATCCACACTCGTGTTATGACACATCTGTTTAATCTCTGAATGTCAGAAAGACTGTGAAAAATGTGAATAACAAGGTGTCTTCACAATCGTTCTCAGACACATATAATATGATGTACTATAAAACCACTCTTCTGGTTCCATCATACTTATCAATATCACCCCATTCCACTCTTGTCTATGCATAATGATAAATTGTGTAAACCACTTGCGGAGACCGCCGGTTGCACAAATATGGAACGCCAGTTTTTGTTTAACAATACGACCATTAGTCTTTTCTTGTACTACTTCTCCATCTCCTCCTCCTTCTCCTTCTTCTCCTCCTTCTCCTCCTCTTCTACTACTTCCTCCTCCTCCTCCTCCTTGCTCTACTTCTTATCATCATCATCATCATTTTTTTTCCTTCTTCTTTTTTTTTTCTTCTTCTTCAGAAACTATCGCCAAAAAGTGAAGACTTTCTATGCCCTATTGTCAAAGGTTTGAAGATTCGGCAGGAAGAGTGACTGACATTGATATCCAAACTTTTACCTCCCGGTGAAAATTGTGTATTTTGTTGTGTGTTCTGTCAGTGTCCTTCTGGTTATGCACAAGGACTACCATCATTAATCCTTTGAATTACAACTCTCAAATGTTGCAGTGATCATGGTGATGGTGATGAGAGTTGTGGTCTTGATGTTAGTAGTGGTGATAGTGATGAGGTGAAAATGGTGTTGGTGCTAGTGAGACGGTGGTATGTGTTAGATATATGTACACAACTGAAAGCATGTTATTCTGTTCCAAGCAACGCTACAAACACTTTGTTTACCAGTATTGTTTAAACTAAGTAAACGGTTGTTTTATTTTCAGCTAAACACCAGTAAAGTGCGCTTTGTGAGCCCGTGACGAGCGAGGGAGCGCCATGTTATCATAACCCCCCTCTGACTTACGAAGACAGGATTGTCATGTTTGTTAATTCTCGAAGTAGAGTCAAGAACTTTGGTTACGTCGACCCCACGGTAACACTTATGAAGTCTGAGTATTCAACGGCGCATCGACTTACTACGAAAGAAACTCACACGTGTTTTCAACTTTGTTCCCTCACAATAGAAAATTCGCATTCATCACACACACAATGCTAAATTGTACAATCTCCGCTGCCAACCTGCCGTATCGAAGAAACTGAAATGATAAAAACTTGGTTATTGATGAGATGGTGATTTCACCATCAAAACAGAACAAAAACTTTAATGTAAAGTTGTAGGCGGAATTTCCGATATTTAATTGCTAAAGCTGATGCTGAAAAAGACAGTGTAACAAAGGAAAATCTTTATTTGATTTCGTATTTAAGACGTTCACAGATTAGAGCCAAGCACTCGTGGAAAAGTCGAGATTCGAGAGGGTTCCTACGTCTTTATGGGTGAGGTTTTAGTTTATAACTGCATTTATTGAATGAATGTATCACAGCCAGAAAGAATTTAATCTCTGCTTCAAAAGAAGGATTTGTTAGCTTCTGCTTAGCCTGACGGTCGGGTCGGGTCTCGCCGGGTCGGGTCTGGCAGCTCATTTCCAAACTTAGGTGAGAGGAAACATCGCTCCCTCGCTCGTAAAGGAGGTTTAAAGCTTGGATCTCTCTCTCTCTCTCTCTCTCTACTTGTTGCTGAAAAAAAAAAATTGAATTCAGCTTAGGAGAGATGCAGTACCTCGTAACTGAAGAGGCTATACGATAAAGCATTTTCAAATCGCTAGCAGAACTCTACGCGGGTATCATTCATTTTGGAACAGAATCTTGCGAAGAAGGGGTTCAAAATAATCTCTAATTAAGCCTTCATTATTCTCAAACGTTAAAGGGAGCAACAGCAAAAGGAATAGCTCTTGCTTGACCTGACGGCCTGGCAGAGGGGAAAGTCAGGTAATAAACTCGATAAGACTAAGAGGAAGGCACTCATTACAAGAAGCTCTAGGGATTCCAGTCAGTATTTATTGTACCAGAACTGATAATTATTTTACAAGGACTTTATGCTTGACTCAAGTGTAAATAGCCAGAGAGAGAGAGAGAGAGAGAGAGAGAGAGAGAGAGAGAGAGAGAGAGAGAGATAATATAATTTACAAGTATACATGATTTAGAGGTTCAGTCAATACTATCTGGAGGCAGCATGGATGTTTTAAAATTTGTAAACGTATCATGGCAGCCTCAAGCTGTGCAATATCTTCTGGGTAGTGCATCCAGCCACCATTGTTTACCTAATATTAATTTTTATTCTCACAACTTGTACGGTTTTGGACAAGAGAGAGGATTATGGTTCTCAGAAGGGAGATGTGGACAAATCTTGCCTGAGATTTTTGATAACGGAGTCGAGGGGATGAAGTGAAGGGTAAAAGAGGAAAGATGAAAAGAGGAGATGCAAGAGGGATACGCAAGGAAAAAGAGAAGAAAATAAACTCAAATAATGGAGAAACAGCACGAAATAGATTAACAGAGTGTAATATAAAGACGATTACAGGAACTTAAATCGAGAGAGAAAAGAAAGCTTAGTGAACTTAAATAGCACACCTTCCAACTGATATCCTCACACGGTATAATGGCGTTGTGATACTGATAGACGGTGAAAGATAAAAACACCGGTAGGAAAATACAATTAGATACAGTATACCCTTCTGTGTCAGGAGCTTAAATTCAAACAGGGAAATAGGATCTCAGGCCCTTCAGTGTTCATCAGTAATCTGGCTGGTGTCAGACGATTTCGAAATATTCACCTTAAGAGAGGATTCCTCAGGAGAAAGAGTGCTGAAAATCGTTTCCATTAATTACTCTCACTGAGGAGCTTCGTGATGGAAGTTTCTTACCTTTGGAGTATTTTGTAGGTATCTTTGATTTTTTATCGTTCTTGTCACGGGTTTTTTTTAAATAAATGCAAATATTATTTAAATGATAATGTTCAATAATACTGAAGACCAGGGACAATGATTGTCTTGCTAAATCAAGCAACGATTACTTTACACTGGCTTGCTTCGCACGATTCTCTAAGAACGAGAATTTATAAACTTTCTCAACAGTACATAGCAGAGACTAATTACTCAATTGCCGTTTATTAGTACTGTTAGCCTCTGGAGAAAGTTACTTCACCCCTGACAATAAATAACTAATACTAATAATAGTATCAGGTTCTTGCTGATGCTTAACTCCTAGGAGGCACAACGGATTTTAAGCTTAATACACAAGACTGGCCTAAATACCAGTTATGAATGGCAAACGTTTATGCAAGCTAGGAGCTATAAGAGAAATAAGCTTAATTGCGGAGGAATGAAACACGAGTTTACATTACGTTAAGCTCAAGAAAAAGAACTGTTAAATTTACTGATTACAAAATAAATTTAACGTTACATTTCAAAATCAAATTAATGAGAACGCAGTCACTCACTCACTCAAGAGCTAAATTCTTACGCCTAGGAAAAACACCTTAACTAAACTCTTAAGTCTAGGAAAAACGAAAAGAAATACTGGTCAATGAATGCTGTGTATCACCAACGAAGGGTGGGAGTCTGGAGAACTGTAGTCTAGTGGAGTCTGGGTACTAGCTGACCTCTCATCTCTCACTTCTGGAGCACAGAACCTCTCTCCGTCACAACAGACACTGGACTGAGTAACTCGCGGGAAAAAGGGAGCACTAGGGCCGCATTTTTTAACGGCTAGAGTGAGCAAAACGCGCACAAAACAAATCTCTCAGCGGAAGCGTTTATGTCTCACACAAAGACGATCACTTATGACACTGAAAAATTGATTTGACAAGGCTTCCGTCCGAATGAGCGGTTACTGAACGATAAACTGGGACCACTTGAGTTCGCGGTTTCCCACAAAAGCCAATGTCACTAGCCGACTCGTGACAGTTCTCAATATGACGTTTCTAACTGCTCTCTCTGTCTCTGTCTCTGTCTGTCTGTCTGTCTGTCTGTCTGTCTCTCTCTCTCTCTCTCTCTCTCTCTCTCTCTCTCTCTCTCTTCCTAACCTAAATTTTTCAAGTGTCACGTCAGTGCAGCTTTTCCACCAACTTCTGGTGAATTGCAATTGGCCTTTGGAATGTTCCTTCTCTCTCTCTCTCTCTCTCTCTCTCTCTCTCTATCTATCTATCTATCTATCTCTCTCTCTCTCTTTCTCACTCATTTCTAAAGTTTGCAGAACCATCTTTCCTTTGTTGTGCCTCATACTTCATTGCACTCATAATCATTCTTCTGAGAAACAACAGATTTGGAAACGGAATGCTGTGACGAAAATCAATTATTAATGTTCGAGTACTTCTGTCGTCAGTACGAGAGTTCAGTTACCATTAAGAGAAATTTGTAAATAACATTCTATAAAGATGTTCCTCTATTTATTATTTTCCTCTCAGTCTTATAAGAAGACAGTCGGCTGAATGACTCTACCCCAACTGAGATGCAAGAGCTGCCCGATGATATGAAGAATGCATAAGGATAATATCGACTGCCGGACAGTACATAAGATTTCGAAAGTTTTAAGAGAACGACTCTGTGTGCATGGATTCATTTAAATGTAATTATTCGCTGTGAATCCGATGAATGAGAGAAAATAAAGACACTGAATCCCTGTATGTACAATATATATCCACTGCATTAATAACGGTTTTTCTTTTTTTTAAGTATGTGATAATCGTATTTGTACATTTGTTTATTTACTGCATTACTATTTGCCTGTGTAAACATCCTTTCTGCCGAAATATTGTCTTAATCCCACTCCATGCCAACTTCAGAGCTCTTAACCCATAATCTGGTGATGCTGGGAAAATCATTACGGGACACACACACACACACACACACACACACACACACACACACACACACACACATTAACTCTGACGATGAAAACGAGAAAGTAACAATAACAGACATTTGCGAGGATGGAGAAGAACATGCACTTGTGGGAAAATCTCAAAAGCTCCCCAGGTAAGTAGAAGACGCATGTAGAGGGAGGCATACTGAAGTAAGAGCATGGAGAGTGAGGTCCGTCTTCTCGTCGGGTATGGAGGCTTCCAAGCACCTCTTCCTTAGAGATTTATTTTCCAAACTACCCATTAATATCTTCCTTCTTGTTTCTTATATGTTTTTAATGTCGACATAGATTGCATGAATAACACGCAACAATAAAGTACCGAAGCAGATTCAGAAATATGAACCGGTAAGGAAAAGATGTTAGTAAGCTTATTAAACACACGAGAATAATGTCCAAGGAACACTGAAGGTAGCCAAGTGTTGGCGCAGATGTAGTGTGAGGTGAAGAGGTACGTAGGTAGGCAGGCTGATAATCAGGTAAGGAGATGGTATTTTCGGAATGAGAAGGAACAGTCTTGCAACCAACACGTACGACAGGAAAACGCAACGACAGCCTTGGTCATTTTTTAATTGACACTGGATGATTGACAGTGATGGTAGGTTAATACATAACATTTTTTTATACAGTGCCTGTTTTCACTGACAGATGTAATTTAAAGATAATTATTAAAAGTATGTACAGGTATGAGATGTCTGGGGGAAATTACTACATCTTCAGTAAGTATATGCCATGTAAAAGCGAAATGTGGTTGTGCAGTCGATCACTTGGAAAAGCTGGCTTATTTAAGCAAGACTATGGGATCACTGGGCGGATGTAACCACAAACGCAGCATAAATCTGCATTCTGTATCGGTCCCAACATGCCAACATTTAATATATAATGTAACATTAACTGCTGGCTTGGCAATTAAGTGAATTCATCACACTGTCGTCATTGCGTCGCATTTCTGATTTAAAAAAAAAAAAAAATGGTGTGCATGCTGCCAGCATGGTGGTGAGTTTGAGGCAGACGCCAGGGAGTGTTGGAAATGTTTGGCAAATAATGACTCGCAGTTTCTTGGTCTGGAGGGAAGAGCTATGAGTGGGTGAGCTGGGTGGAGTTTACTGAATACTCTTACCGAGCAGCTTTATTGAGTGAGGTGGAGGGTGTAGTATTTGGGGTGTAACTCTTTAGTCATGTAATATGTAAGGCTTGAGTTTTGGTTGAGTTATTTTGGTAATTGAAGAGCAGGAGGAGTTAAAGATGAATACAGGGAGTTGATCTTGATTTACTATCTTCAAAGAAAGAGTAAGTTGAGCAGCATTTGTATTACACAGGACTTAATTTACTAACTAAGTTTAGTCGGACCTCTCTTCTTATTTGATCTCTCCACTACCTTTCTGAGCTCTGATTCCTACATTCTTGTTTAGCAGGGGTCGTGTCACGTGGGCTATACTGTTGTTGAAGCTTCTACAACACTGTATGTCTGTGTGTATGTACTACTTTGTGTGCACGTCCAGCATTCCTTCACTTAAGAGTTGCAAGCCCGTTTCCCGTCGCTCGATTCTAGCTGACACACTTCCTATCTCATCTTCTGGCTTGGTGCTTCCATCTGTCTATCTATCTATCTATCTATCTTTGAGTTGTATTATTATAATATGGAGTCCTGACATCGCTCGGTCACGCGAGCTGGTGGTCCTCCGACAGCAATCATCATTGCCATATGCTAATCTATTAATACATAATATTGATTGTATTATTGCATAGATATAATATTCATGTTAATATTGCAATGATCCAGTAATATTACATTTTAAACAAGTTGTATACATAACTGAACAAAATTAATGCAATATGGTTATATTATTTATTGTATGACATTTTGTAAGGTATGTATGTATAACAGTAAAATGCATATATTAAAAAAAAAAATAGTTCAAAGTTAAGATTATGATAAGAGCTATTAATATTTCATATAGAGATAATGATACTTTATACTTCTATATCATGTCGTTCTTTTTTTTTTTTTTTTTTTTGTAAAATTAATGCTATATACAAAATATGTACAGTTCATTCAGGGGGTTTTACTTGAATTCGCACCTTACCCCCACTAACTACTAACTCCAAATTTGCAATTCTTGCATGCATTCTGTGCACTGCGAACAGCACTACCGCAAATACAATGCAGAAGATTATAAAGACAGTAGGTGCTGGGCTATACACATAATATGGGTTGAACATACTGAAACTCAAATCTTCCCAGGGCTTCATTGTTTCATTAATCAGTTGCATAGTTTCAAACTTAAGTGAAGTCAACTTAATACCTGTGCTCATGTTTAAGTCCATATTAGGTAGTGGAATAGTACTGTTCTTGTCTTAGAAGAATTATGTAAAATAAAAGGATTGTCAGTAGAAAACGCATTATGTCAGATGAACGACGATGGGCAAACTCAGATATTTCTAATTAATCACATGAATGGGGAAGTACAGTTGAAAAAGAGGACTTGTATAGTTAATACTGAAAAATGTCCTGCCCCTGTAATGGAGTCACAAGTGAGATAATATCCACGGATAGAGAAAGCATAAAAGAGAATTTAATTCACTCAGGTGAATTTGATGAAAAAAACGATTTGTTAACCCTGCTGGAAAAACACATGAACACCGTAGCATTACAATGAGAACAATTAGGGTGTACTAACTTGATTAATCACAAGATTAATGTGCACCCAGATACACCACCAATTTTCGTACCTGCCTACCGAATCCCACAGCTTCCACCAGTTATATATATGTAACTCTTTAGTCCTGTAATATGTAAGTCTTGAGTTTTGGTTAAAGTTATTTTGGTAATTGAAGTGCAGGAGGAGTTAAAGATGTATACAGGGAGTTGATCTTGATTTACTGTCTTCAAAGAAAGTCTAAGTTGAGCTGTATTACACAGGAACTTAAATTACTAAGTCTAGTCGGACCCCACTTCTTATTTGATCTCTCCACTATCTGCTGATTGTGTGGCTAGCCCCTTTCTGAGCTCTGATTCCTACATTCTCGTTTAGCAGGGGTCGTGTCACGTGGGCTATACTGTTGTTGCAGCTTCTAGAACACCGTATGTCTGTGTGTATGTACTGCTTCGGGTGCACGTCCAGCATTCCTTCACTTAAGAGTTGCAAACCCGTTTCCCTTTGCTCGATTCTCGCTGACACACTTCCTATCTCATCCTCTGGCTTGGTGCTTCTATCTGTCTGTCTATCTATCTATCTATCTATCTATCTATCTATGAGTTGTATTATTATAATATGGAGTCCTGACAGGGGGAGGAATATGCAGCAGCACCCGAACGTGCAAGACTATTGAGGATGATGGAAAAAATGTTTACAGGGGACTGCATTTCATAAAAGCAGACTTTACTGATCTACCAAAAGACCCGCCGACATGTAACAGTACTTCATCTAACAGCAATACACCAGTCCTGTATGAAACAGCCCTAGCATGTATTCAGTATGGACGGTGAGTGTAAGCACTGAAGTGGTGACATGTGAAAGTG